>NC_056748.1:558108819-558126319 GCF_019279795.1 Protopterus annectens
CTGGTATATGGTAGGAGTTATTAGGGGTTTGGGGACATGACTTGTTCGTACTGTCACCTTTGACATTCACGTTGCCAAAGTGGTTGGAGACACCTTCTATATGGGCCACCTTATCCCATATGGTTTCACATCTAGATCGAGTGAGGTCATTGTGCCCCTATACCCATCACAACCATACTTGGTTACAATGCCACATTTGGGGTGTAACTTACCGGACACCTACAGCAACTGTACTGGCCAGAGAAGTTACTCAACAAGCAGATCTAGGGACTCACATGAATGCCCTGCACAGTTTGGATGCAGTAACTCCAGTTCTACTCAGTCGCTTACCACCTACTCGGATATGATGTGTGCCTGTTGTTTACAGATATACCCAACCCAGAATTACTGGACATGCTCCACCTCAGGATATCCGATTCCCTTGGAGCTACACACTCCAGGGACGTATACCTCAGCACAGATGTTAATAAGACATGCTGGAAGGACAGATTCTTATCCCAGAGGCTCCACTCACTCCAGATTGTAATCCCAGTTTCACATAGGCAGAGCCACCCACTGGCCACCTGCAGGAGACATCTTGATGACTGTATGGGTGATTGTATGTTAACCCCTGGGATATCTTCTGTGTCCCTGCTAGACAGAGGCACACTAGCCTAAACGTACATGGGCTATCTTGTGTGACCTACTATTCACACACACAGTGTAGTAATCTGACAGGGTTGTGAATGCCAAACACACTCTGGCTAGGCTTGTACATGCCCTAGGGCAGATAGCCTAGTATCGACCTCTGAACCTATGCTAATGTTCAGGATGCACAATGTTTATTGCTGATACTGTTTGCAGGTCTTTATCGTCTTTGCTTTACCAGTTTCTATGAACAACTTCTGTATTTGCAGAACATATTTGATTATGACAGGGTTCCACTATATTATAGATGTGTCTGTTGTCATATAACTGTATGCACAGGGCAGATTGCTGGATAGTGACAGGTTCCTGGGTTAACACATGCAACTGCCAGATATGCGTGGCCCACTGCTGTACTCAGACATGGCCTAAGTGTGTGAGCATGCCCAGTTCAGGCTTTCCGTGTTTTGTTGCCTGACATTTGTCTCATTTATTCAAGTGTGTGAGCATGCCCAGTGTGACCTTTCAGTATGTTGCTGTCTGAGGTCCACTACATTTGTTGATGTGTGTGAACATGACCAATACTAACATTTATACTGTGTGTGTGTGTTGGAAGTCAGGTTCTGTTCTTACTGCAGGATTCACCTTTGTGTCATAACTTGACAGGGATTATGCTGTGCCTGCAGGGTTTCCATGAGATACTTTGCATAGACTTATCAACATTCCTTCATACAGGCTGACCACTGCAATACTGTCATGGTTTATTGGTTCAGTACTTTGACTATAGTGCACAGTATCCTGGATTCGAGGCCCATTACTGCTTTATATTTTCATACTGAGCAGACCAGACTGCTTAAGTGCCAGTTAAGCAAATATGAGCATGTTGGCTTTTGTTCAGCTATGCCCTACTTAAACCAGGCTTGTCCGACATTGCTCAATATTCACCAACATTGCTGGACATTGCCCAATATTACTCAACATTGACCACAGTTGTGCTAGTTGGTGTGTGCGATTTTGTTTGCATATACTACATGGTGGTAAATGCTGTTTAGCACTGCTTTATATTTCTTAACACATGGCAATCATGTCTTAGGTAGTGCTGCAGGGCTGCCTATGTCGGATGCACATACTACACTCCCTGTACATGTTTGAAAGCAGGTAGTGTCAACTTAGGCATCACTTTTACTATATGTGTGAGTCAGAGAGAGGTATCATTTCCAGAGTCCCTACTCAGCCAGTGTATGTGCTATGCGTTGCCTCTTTGCCAAGGCCAAAGCATACTGGGCACGCCTCCTTTTGCCTACTGGGGCAGGCTCAGATTGTTCCTCCTCCAAGTCACACTCTGCCTGTGATGGCCTTGGCAATGGTGGGGAGCTGTTTGGCCCAGGCCTATGCTGGTCCTGCTGCAGCTGTTTTTGCAGGATCATATTATGTAGCATAGCACATACCATGACAATTTGGGTACATGTAGTTGGTGAGTACTGCAAGGCTCCACCAGATGTGTCCAGGCACCGGAACCGTGACTTGAGCAGCCCAAACACACGCTCTATTACATTACGTGTTTGTGCGTGTGCCTCATTATGGCGTTCCTGTTCAGGTGTGTGTGTGTGTTTCTGATGGGTGTCATCAGCCACGGCTCCAGTGCATAGCCAGCATCCCCCACTAGGTGACCATGTGGGATGTCCCCATTGGCAAATGTCTGGTACAGCTGCTTCAGATGCCAGATATGGGAATCATGGTAGCTTCCAGGGCAGCCTGCATACACATTCAGTATTATGCCCTGGACATCACACATGACCTGGCAGTTGATGGAGGGGAAGCCCTTGCGGTTGAAGTAGACCCTACCCTTCGCCGGCTGGTGCTTTGACGCATATGTGCGTGCAGTCTATTGCACCCACTACCTCAGGGTATTCCGCTATTTGCTGAAAGAGATGCATATTGCTGGCCAATACCTCACGGGAACTGGGTAAATATACTTGATCACCACATGTGCTGACATGGCATCCAGGAACTGGTGCAGTACCCTGGATGCTGATGCCTGTGATATCTCCATCATATCACCAGTTGGTCTCTGGAAGGTACCTATTGCTAATATTCTTAGGCCAACACATACCTTGGTTTCCACTGGGATGGGATCCCCTCTGATGGTTCTGTGTGTGAGGCGTGGCCTGCACAGCTCAACAATTTGCTGCAAAAGGTCTCTGTCCACTCTATAGCTCCACTATCTCCAGCTCATGTAGCCCCTGGTAGGTTACCCTGGGCCTGTACACTCTTCTCCGTCTCCTTACTGTGGGTTGTCCAGCAGCATTTCCATTGTCACCATGCACTGCATGTTGCATATGTCGCCTTATAACAGCAATGGCAGCCCCTAAAATTTCTTTGTCTCAGTAAAGCTTTTTCAGTTTTCACTTCTATTAGCTTACTGCATTGTCTGTTGCGAGAAACATAATGGACTGTTGTTTGCAGAGTTTTAAGTGCTAGGCTGGGCTGGGCTAGTGTACCGCCTGTGTAATTGCATGATTCTGATTTTTTTCACCTGTTAGCTCTGCTAGTACTCCCTGGTAGCTTCCTACTATTTGTTGTGCTTCCTTTTTCCTTTCTGTTTCCTCAGGGGGGAGCACCGTGCACACAAGTGCAAACACGCGCACACCAGCTAACACGTGCGCACACATGCTTACACTGACTAAAACTTGCTTATTCGGGTTATAATGCACGCACACCAGTGCAAACACACTTACAACTCTTTAATCAGCCTTATACATGCTTACTCAGGCTTAAGCGTGTGCACTCACGCTTACATGCGCGCATTATGTCTTACTGGGTTTACAGGCACACGCGCGCATACCCGCTCAGCAAGAAACTTTGGTGTTATCCACGGCATACACCTTCCATTTCTTGCCTTTCCCTAGCCTACCTGTTGACACACCTCTTTCCATGATGTGTAAATGACAGCTGACACATGCCACTCTGCTCCAATGAGCTTCACTTCTTTCATACATACCCACCCTTGTGATGTCACCTATCTTCTACTCCGTTACTCCCCTTATCCTATTCCTACACTCCACTGACTGTGCTCATTTACTATGTAAACTTGCGATTCACTATCCTAACCCTCATTTACATAGGATTGCCTACTAATGCTTGGTTACATCTCTTAGACTGAGCTTCCCCCTTTAGAAACCTCTACTCGGTGGCCATGTTGTCTTCAGCCTGCCATTCCCTTGCATTGTACATTAACAATTTAAATAAGATCCACATTTGTGGGTTTTAATTTTTAGTTTTCTGGGTTTTAGAGCGCAGCCTGTTTGCGCGGCACTGCGCTATGCTTAAACATCGGAAATCAGAGAAGAAAATAATAATTTTTTTTTTCATATTGCATCAGGAAACATTTCCAATGGCCATATATTTTGCCATTGGCATGCTTCCTGCACTGGATGCAACCTTTATTTCGAGCTGTCACGACTCTGTTTTGCTATTTGCAGAATGGTACTCAGTTGTCAACTGAGTACATTTCTGCAAATAACACTGCTCTTACTCTGACAGGTTTGGGTTTCCCGAATCACAAATCTACCTCATTTGCATGCCTTTTGCCTGCAATTGAGGTAATTTGTATATCCCAGCCCTGTCCGTGTAAAAGCCGTTTTAGGAGTGCACACCCCTGCAGGCTGTTCCTGGATTGCTCATCGGACATGATGGCTGCATGGAGTCTTATTCTATTCTTAGACTCCATGCAAGCCATCGTGAATCCGGCCCTGTGTCCTGCACATTTCAGCGTTGTTGTGGGCAGATCTTGCTTCTTGAACCTGTTTGTATTCTTTAAGTGGTTACCAGGTCCATTGATGTAGGGACGGTTGTCCACACAGCCTACCTGGACCTTGCAAAACCCTTCAACACAATACCCCACTCGACCATTATGCATAGGCTCACCAGCGTCGATATCGACACATATATCACATGATGGATTGCTAACTGAATCAGGTATAGCACCCACATGGTCAGTATTGCAGGTGCCATGTCTGACTATACACCAGTTACACGTGGCATCCCACAAGGTTCAGTTCTGGGACCTCTCTTGTTCAGTATATATTTGTCTGATGTACAGGCTAACACAGGGGGAATATGGCTGACCATGTTCGCAGATGACTGCAATCAACTCTCCAGCTGGCACATGCATACTCAAACAGGGTCTCACAGAGATGGATGACTGGTGCCTGAGCCATGGCCTACAGCTAAATGCCATTAGTTGCGTAGTCATCCCCTTTGGGAATAACAACATGCCCACACATTACCACATAGGTAGTATTCCATTACATACAGTAGGAGTTGTTAGGGGTTTGGGGACATGACTTGTTCGTACTGTCACCTTTGACAATCACGTTGCCAAAATGGTTGGACAGACCTTCTATATAGCCCACCCTATCCCATATGGTTTCACATCTAGCTCGAGTGAGGTCATTGTGCCCCTGTACTCATCACGACCATACTTGGTTACAATGCCACATTTGGGATGTACCTTACCCGACACCTGCAGCAACTGTAATGGCCACAAAAGTTCCTCACCAAGCAGATCTAAGGACTCACATGGATGCCCTGCACAGTTTGGATACAGTAAATCCAGCTCTACTCAGTCGCCACCTACTCGGATATGATGTGTGCCTGTTGTTTACGGAAATACCCAATCCAGAATTACTGGACATGCTCCACCTCAGGATATCCGACTCCCTTGGAGCTACACACTCCAGGGGCATATACCTCAGCACAGATGTTAATAGGACATGCTGGAGGGACAGATTCTTATCCCAGAGGCTCCACTCACTCTGGATTGTAATCCCAGTTTTGCATAGGCAGAGCCACCCACTGACCACCTACAGGAGACATCTTGACAACTGGATGGGTGATCGTATGTTTACCTCTGGGATATCTTCTGGGTCCCTACTAGACAGAGGCATACTAGACTAAACGTACATGGGCTATCTCGTGTGACCTACTATTCACAGGCACAGTGTAGTAATCTAATAGGGTTGTGAAAGCCAAACACTCTCTGGCTAGGCTTGTACATGCCCTAAGGCAGATAGCCTAGTATCGACCTCTGAACCAATGATAATGTTCAGGATGCACAATATTTATTGCTGATACTGTTTGCAGGTTTTATCGTCTTTGCTTTCCCAGTTTCTATGAACAACTTAGGAATCTGCAGAACATATTTGATTATGACAGGGTTCCACTATATTATATATGTGTCTGTTGTCATATAACTGTGTGCACAGGGCAGATTGCTGGATAGTGAGAGGTTCCTGGGTTAACACATGCAACTGCCAGATATGTGTGGCCCACTGCTGTACTCAGACATGGCCTAAGTGTGTGAGCATGCCCAGTTCAGGCTTTCCGTGTTTTGTTGCCTGACATTTGTCTGATTTATTCAAGTGTGTGAGCATGCCCAGTGTGACCTTTCAGTATGTTGTTGTCTGAGATCCACTACATTTGTTGATGCGTGTGAACATGACCAGTATTAACATTTATACTGTGTGTGTTGGAAGTCAGGTTCTGTTCTTACTGCAGGACTCACCTTTGTGTCATAACTCAACAGGGATTATGCTGTGCCTGCAGGGTTTCCATGAGATACTTTACATAGACTTATCAACATTTCTTCATACAAGCTGACAACTGCAATACTGTCATGGTTTAGTGGTTCAGTACTATGACTATAGTGCAAAGTATCCTGGCTTCGAGGCCCATCACTGCTCTATATTTTCATACTGAGCAGACCAGACTGCTTAAGGGCCAGTAGAGCAAATATGAGCATGTTGGCTTTTGTTCAGCTATGCCCTACTTAGACCAGGCTTGTCCGACATTGCTCAATATTAACCAACATTGCTGGACATTGCCCAATATTACTCAACATTAACCACAGTTGTGCTAGTTGGTGTGTGCAATTTTGTTTGCATATACTACATGGTGGTAAATGCTGTTTAACACTGCTTTATATTGCTTAATACATGGCAATCATGCCTCAGGTGGTGCTGCAGGGCTGCCTATGTCAGATGCACATACTACACTCCCTATACATGTTTGAAAGCAGGTAGTGTCAACTTAGGCATCCCTTTTACTATATGCGAGTCAGAGGTATCATTTCCAGAGTTCCTACTGAGCCAGTGTATGTGCTATGCGTTTCCTCTTTGCCAAGGCCAAAGCATACTGGGCCCACCTCCTTCTGCCTACTGAGGCAGGCTCAGGTTGTTCCTCCTCTGAGTCACGCTCTGCCTGTGATGGCCTTGGCAATGGTGGGGGGGCTGTTTGGCCCAGGCCTATGCTGGCCCTGCTGCAGCTGTTTTTGCAGGATCATATTATGTAGCATAGCACATACCATGACAATTTAGGTACATGTAGTTGGTGAGTACTGCAAGGCTACACCAGATGTGTCCAGGCACCAGAACCGTGACTTGAGCAGCCCAAACACGCGCTAGATTACATTTCGTGTTTGTGCGTGTGCCTCATTATGGCGTTCCTGTTCAGGTGTGTGTGTGTGTTTCTGATGGGTGTCATCAGCCACGGCTCCAGTGCATAGCCAGCATCCCCCACTAGGTGACCATGTGGGATGTCCCCATTGGCAAATGTCTGGTACAGCTGCTTCAGATGCCAGATATGGGAATCATGGTAGCTTCCAGGGCAGCCTGCATACACATTCAGTATTATGCCCTGGACATCACACATGACCTGGCAGTTGATGGAGGGGAAGCCCTTGCGGTTGAAGTAGACCCTACCCCGCTCGCCGGCTGGTGCTTTGACGCATATGTGCGTGCAGTCTATTGCACCCACTACCTCAGGGTATTCCGCTATTTGCTGAAAGAGATGCATATTGCTGGCCAATACCTCACGGGAACTGGGTAAATATACTTGATCACCACATGTGCTGACATGGCATCCAGGAACTGGTGCAGTACCCTGGATGCTGATGCCTGTGATATCTCCATCATATCACCAGTTGGTCTCTGGAAGGTACCTATTGCTAATATTCTTAGGCCAACACATACCTTGGTTTCCACTGGGATGGGATCCCCTCTGATGGTTCTGTGTGTGAGGCGTGGCCTGCACAGCTCAACAATTTGCTGCAAAAGGTCTCTGTCCACTCTATAGCGCTCCACTATCTCCAGCTCATGTAGCCCCTGGTAGGTTACCCTGGGCCTGTACACTCTTCTCCGTCTCCTTACTGTGGGTTGTCCAGCAGCATTTCCATTGTCACCATGCACTGCATGTTGCATATGTCGCCTTATAACAGCAATGGCAGCCCCTAAAATTTCTTTGTCTCAGTAAAGCTTTTTCAGTTTTCACTTCTATTAGCTTACTGCATTGTCTGTTGCGAGAAACATAATGGACTGTTGTTTGCAGAGTTTTAAGTGCTAGGCTGGGCTGGGCTAGTGTACTGCCTGTGTAATTGCATGATTCTGATTTTTTTCACCTGTTAGCTCTGCTAGTACTCCCTGGTAGCTTCCTACTATTTGTTGTGCTTCCTTTTTCCTTTCTGTTTCCTCAGGGGGGAGCACCGTGCACACAAGTGCAAACACGCGCACACCAGCTAACACGTGCGCACACATGCTTACACTGACTAAAACTTGCTTATTCGGGTTATAATGCACGCACACCAGTGCAAACACACTTACAACTCTTTAATCAGCCTTATACATGCTTACTCAGGCTTAAACGTGTGCACTCACGCTTACATGCGCGCATTATGTCTTACTCGGGTTTACAGGCGTGCACACGCGCGCATACCCGCTCAGCAAGAAACTTTGGTGTTATCCACGGCATACACCTTCCATTTCTTGCCTTTCCCTAGCCTACCTGTTGACACACCTCTTTCCATGATGTGTAAATGACAGCTGACACATGCCACTCTGCTCCAATGAGCTTCACTTCTTTCATACATACCCACCCTTGTGATGTCACCTATCTTCTACTCCGTTACTCCCCTTATCCTATTCCTACACTCCACTGACTGTGCTCATTTACTATGTAAACTTGCGATTCACTATCCTAACCCTCATTTACATAGGATTGCCTACTAATGCTTGGTTACATCTCTTAGACTGAGCTTCCCCCTTTAGAAACCTCTACTCGGTGGCCATGTTGTCTTCAGCCTGCCATTCCCTTGCATTGTACATTAACAATTTAAATAAGATCCACATTTGTGGGTTTTAATTTTTAGTTTTCTGGGTTTTAGAGCGCAGCCTGTTTGCGCGGCACTGCGCTATGCTTAAACATCGGAAATCAGAGAAGAAAATAATAATTTTTTTTTTCATATTGCATCAGGAAACATTTCCAATGGCCATATATTTTGCCATTGGCATGCTTCCTGCACTGGATGCAACCTTTATTTCGAGCTGTCACGACTCTGTTTTGCTATTTGCAGAATGGTACTCAGTTGTCAACTGAGTACATTTCTGCAAATAACACTGCTCTTACTCTGACAGGTTTGGGTTTCCCGAATCACAAATCTACCTCATTTGCATGCCTTTTGCCTGCAATTGAGGTAATTTGTATATCCCAGCCCTGTCCGTGTAAAAGCCGTTTTAGGAGTGCACACCCCTGCAGGCTGTTCCTGGATTGCTCATCGGACATGATGGCTGCATGGAGTCTTATTCTATTCTTAGACTCCATGCAAGCCATCGTGAATCCGGCCCTGTGTCCTGCACATTTCAGCGTTGTTGTGGGCAGATCTTGCTTCTTGAACCTGTTTGTATTCTTTAAGTGGTTACCAGGTCCATTGATGTAGGGACGGTTGTCCACACAGCCTACCTGGACCTTGCAAAACCCTTCAACACAATACCCCACTCGACCATTATGCATAGGCTCACCAGCGTCGATATCGACACATATATCACATGATGGATTGCTAACTGAATCAGGTATAGCACCCACATGGTCAGTATTGCAGGTGCCATGTCTGACTATACACCAGTTACACGTGGCATCCCACAAGGTTCAGTTCTGGGACCTCTCTTGTTCAGTATATATTTGTCTGATGTACAGGCTAACACAGGGGGAATATGGCTGACCATGTTCGCAGATGACTGCAATCAACTCTCCAGCTGGCACATGCATACTCAAACAGGGTCTCACAGAGATGGATGACTGGTGCCTGAGCCATGGCCTACAGCTAAATGCCATTAGTTGCATAGTCATCCCCTTTGGGAATAACAACATGCCCACACATTACCACATAGGTAGTATTCCATTACATACAGTAGGAGTTGTTAGGGGTTTGGGGACATGACTTGTTCGTACTGTCACCTTTGACAATCACGTTGCCAAAATGGTTGGACAGACCTTCTATATAGCCCACCCTATCCCATATGGTTTCACATCTAGATCGAGTGAGGTCATTGTGCCCCTGTACTCATCACGACCATACTTGGTTACAATGCCACATTTGGGATGTACCTTACCCGACACCTGCAGCAACTGTAATGGCCACAAAAGTTCCTCACCAAGCAGATCTAAGGACTCACATGGATGCCCTGCACAGTTTGGATACAGTAAATCCAGCTCTACTCAGTCGCTTACCGCCTACTCAGATATGATGTGTGCCTGTTGTTTACGGAAATACCCAATCCAGAATTACTGGACATGCTCCACCTCAGGATATCCGACTCCCTTGGAGCTACACACTCCAGGGGCATATACCTCAGCACAGATGTTAATAGGACATGCTGGAGGGACAGATTCTTATCCCAGAGGCTCCACTCACTCTGGATTGTAATCCCAGTTTTGCATAGGCAGAGCCACCCACTGACCACCTACAGGAGACATCTTGACAACTGGATGGGTGATCGTATGTTTACCTCTGGGATATCTTCTGGGTCCCTACTAGACAGAGGCATACTAGACTAAACGTACATGGGCTATCTCGTGTGACCTACTATTCACAGGCACAGTGTAGTAATCTAATAGGGTTGTGAAAGCCAAACACTCTCTGGCTAGGCTTGTACATGCCCTAAGGCAGATAGCCTAGTATCGACCTCTGAACCAATGATAATGTTCAGGATGCACAATATTTATTGCTGATACTGTTTGCAGGTTTTTATCGTCTTTGCTTTCCCAGTTTCTATGAACAACTTAGGAATCTGCAGAACATATTTGATTATGACAGGGTTCCACTATATTATATATGTGTCTGTTGTCATATAACTGTGTGCACAGGGCAGATTGCTGGATAGTGAGAGGTTCCTGGGTTAACACATGCAACTGCCAGATATGTGTGGCCCACTGCTGTACTCAGACATGGCCTAAGTGTGTGAGCATGCCCAGTTCAGGCTTTCCGTGTTTTGTTGCCTGACATTTGTCTGATTTATTCAAGTGTGTGAGCATGCCCAGTGTGACCTTTCAGTATGTTGTTGTCTGAGATCCACTACATTTGTTGATGCGTGTGAACATGACCAATATTAACATTTATACTGTGTGTGTTGGAAGTCAGGTTCTGTTCTTACTGCAGGACTCACCTTTGTGTCATAACTCAACAGGGATTATGCTGTGCCTGCAGGGTTTCCATGAGATACTTTACATAGACTTATCAACATTTCTTCATACAAGCTGACAACTGCAATACTGTCATGGTTTAGTGGTTCAGTACTATGACTATAGTGCAAAGTATCCTGGCTTCGAGGCCCATCACTGCTCTATATTTTCATACTGAGCAGACCAGACTGCTTAAGGGCCAGTAGAGCAAATATGAGCATGTTGGCTTTTGTTCAGCTATGCCCTACTTAGACCAGGCTTGTCCGACATTGCTCAATATTAACCAACATTGCTGGACGTTGCCCAATATTACTCAACATTAACCACAGTTGTGCTAGTTGGTGTGTGCGATTTTGTTTGCATATACTACATGGTGGTAAATGCTGTTTAACACTGCTTTATATTGCTTAACACATGGCAATCATGCCTCAGGTGGTGCTGCAGGGCTGCCTATGTCAGATGCACATACTACACTCCCTATACATGTTTGAAAGCAGGTAGTGTCAACTTAGGCATCCCTTTTACTATATGTGCGAGTCAGAGAGAGGTATCATTTCCAGAGTTCCTACTGAGCCAGTGTATGTGCTATGCGTTTCCTCTTTGCCAAGGCCAAAGCATACTGGGCCCACCTCCTTCTGCCTACTGAGGCAGGCTCAGGTTGTTCCTCCTCTGAGTCACGCTCTGCCTGTGATGGCCTTGGCAATGGTGGGGCGGCTGTTTGGCCCAGGCCTATGCTGGCCCTGCTGCAGCTGTTTTTGCAGGATCATATTATGTAGCATAGCACATACCATGACAATTTAGGTACATGTAGTTGGTGAGTACTGCAAGGCTACACCAGATGTGTCCAGGCACCAGAACCGTGACTTGAGCAGCCCAAACACGCGCTAGATTACATTTCGTGTTTGTGCGTGAGTCTCATTATGGCGTTCTTGTTCAGGTGTGTGTGCATTTCTGATGGGTGTCATCAGCTATGACTCCAGTGCATACCCAGCATCCCCCACTAGGTGACCATGTGGGATGTCCCCACTGGCAAATGTCTGGTACAGCTGCGTCAGATGCCAGATATGGGAATCATGGTAGCTTCCAGGGCAGCCAGCACACACATTCAGTATTATGCTGTGGGCATCACACATGACCTGGCAGCTGATGGAGGGGAAGCCCTTGCAGTTGAAGTAGACCCTACCCCGCTCACCGGCTGGTGCTTTGATGCATTTGTGCATGCAGTCTATTGCACCTACTACCTCAGGGTATTCCTCTATTTGCTGGAAGTGACGCATATTGCTGGCCAATACCTCATGGGAATTGGGGAAATATACATGATCACCGACATGTGCTGACATGGCATCCAGGAACTGGTGCAATACCCTGGATGCCGATGCCTGTGATATCCCCACCATATCACCTGCTGGTCTCTGGAAGGTACCTGTTGCTAATATTCTTAGGCCAATATATACCTTGGTTTCCACTGGGATGGGTTCCCCTCTGTTGGTTCTGTGTGTGAGGCGTGGCCTGCACAGCTCAACTATTTGCTGCAAGAGGTCTCTGTCCACTCTATAGCGCTCCACTATCTCCAGCTCTTGTATCCCCTTGTAGGTTACCCTGGGCCTGTACACTCTTCTCCATCTCCTCACTGTGGGTTGTCCAGCAGCATTCGCATTGTCACCACTCAGCATGTTGCATATGTCGCCTTATAACAGCAATGGCAGCCCCTAACATTTCTTTGTCTCAGTAAAGCTTTTTCAGTTTTCACTTCTATTAGCTTGCTGCAGTGTTGCAGTGTCTCTTGTGAGAAACATAATGGACTGTTGTTAGCAGAGTTTTAAGTGCTGGGCTGGGCTGGACTAGTGTACTGCCTGTGTAATTGCCTGATTCTGATTGTTTTCACCTGCTTGCTCTGCTAGTACTCCCTGGTAGCTTCCTACTATTTGTTGTGCTTCCTTTTTCCTTTCTGTTTCCTTAGGGGGCAGCACCGCGCACACAAGCGTAAACACGTGCACAGCAGCTCACACGTGCGCACACATGCTTACATGGACTAAAACTTGCTTATTCTTGTTAAAACGCATGCACACAAGCGCAAACGTGCTTACAACTCCTTAAACAGCCTTATACATGCTTACTCCGGCTTACACGTGCACACTCACGCTTACACGAGCGCACACTGTCTTACTCGGGTTTACAGGCGTGCACACGCACGCATACCCGCTCAGCAAGAAACTTTAGTGTTATCCACGGCATACACCTTCAATTTCTTGCCTTTACCTAGTCTACCTGTTGACACATCTCTTTCAATGATGTGTAAATGACAGCTGACACATGCCACTCTGCTCCAATGAGCTTCACTTCTTTCATACATACCCCTCTCATGATGTCACCTATCTTCTACTCTGTTACTCCCCTTATCCTACTCCTACAGTCCACTGACTGTGCTCATTTGCTATGTAAACTTGCAATTCACTATCCTAACCGTTATTTACATAGGATTGCCTACTAATGCTTGATTGCATCTCTTAGACTGAGCTTCACCCCTTAGCAACCTCTACTCGGTGGCCATGTTGTCTTCAGCCTGCCATTCACTTGCATTGTAAATTCATATTAGTATTAAAATCCACATTTGTGGATCTTCATTATTGATTTTCTACGCTTAAACCCCAGAGATCGGGATGAAAAAATAAAGTTATTTTATTTTTATTTTGCATCACTTAACGTTGCCAATGGCCGTATTTATGGCCATTGGCATGCTTACTCATGTGAATGCATCCTTTTTATGGAGCTGTCACGGCTCCGTTTTGCTATTTGCAGAACCATACTCAGTTGTTAACTGAGTACATTTCTGCAAATAACACTACTCCTACTCGGACAGGTTCGGGTTTCCTGGATCGCAAATTTACTTCATTTGCATAGCTTTCGTCTGCAATTGAGGTAATTTGCATATTCAAGCCCTGTCCGTGTAGGACTCGTTAAAGGAGCTCTGTTGCACGACCTTACCGGCTGTTCCTGTATTGCTCGGCGGACATGTTGGCTGCATGGAGTCTTACTCTACTCTTAGACTCCATGTAAGCCTTCGTGAATCCGGCCCTTTGACTAAACAGGCACAGTAAAACAGACAATTACAGTACACCAGTGTAGTTTAGCACATAGTAAATAAATAAATACAGTGTTAAAGTAGGCTGCAAGGAATAAAAAGTGCAGTAAATAGTATAAATAAACAAAACAGGCAACATATGGTTTCTTGGAAGCTCAGAAGCCTCTAGTTGTCTGGTGTCTCAGCTCAGAGTTGTGGCTTGTAGCCTGCCTCAGTTCAACTTGGTACAAACAAGCTGAAACCTGCTCAAATGCAGGGCCTAAATACCAGAATCTAAGAACTTGAAAGAAACTTTAAAAATATTCAAAAGGACCAATTAGGATGCTTATTCCAAGCCCTAGACCCACCTCCCATTACCAGACAGGTTCCAATCAGCACAATTCTCACATAAAGATGCAGATAGGCCCCTTCCAATCCAAGATGGCCTGGAAAATGTGCTCAGAGCAAACAAACCACTACAAACAGTGCCAGAAGCAGCAAGCCTGTATCTGGACTATGCTACAGCTACTAGCTACCTTAGTTTCAGTGGGAAAACATTAGAGAATGTTTAAAACAGCAGAAAAATAGCAGTGAGACACTAAAACAATGCTTAAAACAGCAGCAAATTAGCAAGGAGGCTCTAAATAATGTTTTAAACAGTTAATATATTGGTTATTTAACCACTGCTTGCTGGAAAATCAGAACAAGCAGAACAGATAGCTTAAAACAGTGAAAAATACCAGTAAATACTTAAAAAAATGAAAATAACAAAAATGCTTTGTAAACAGTGAAAACAACAATACATTTTGATTTAACAGGCACAGTAAAGCAGACAATTGCAGTGCAACAGTTTAGTTATACACTAGCCTAGATATTCAAATGCTTTTTCAGTACCTAGGCTGATAAACAAAGATTCAGTTTCCACATTATTCATCACATCTATCAGTGTAATTAATCTTTTAATGTTATCAGCAGTTTGCCTTTTGTAAATAAATTCTGATTGATCTAAGTCAATTATTGTTTGTAAGATTTCTTTTATTCTATTGGCTAAGATTGACATGAATAATTTGTAATCTGCATTAAGCAAAGAGTGAGGTCGATAAAAAGAAGAACATTCTTTGAGGGTCCTTTCTTTCTTTCAAGATTGGAGTAATTAGTGAGTATTTCCATGAAGGGGGAATTTGATTTATATCTTATACTTTTGAAAAAACATTTTGTAAAATAATTATAATTTTTTGAGGGAATAATTTATATAATTCAGGTGTTATTCCATCAATTCCAGGAGATTTACTAGGCTTGATATCTTTTATTATTTTGAATAATTTCCTGCAAAGACATTGCTTTTAGTAAATTATTTTTTGTGAAGGAGAGATCTTTTTAATTAAAGTGGAATCGATATTATCTAATACATTTTACTCACTATTCATAGCTGGTTTATTTAAAAGTTTATAGTGATTTATGAAATCCTCTAACATGTCACCAATATCTGAGTTTAGTATACTTGTGATGGGAGTTTTAATTTCTTTAGTATTATTATTGGTTTTAAACGCAATTCTTTTGGTTATATTTTTTGTAAGTCTGGGAGATCTTGATTAGGATGTTGTCTTGAGCTTTTCTAGTGCTGTCTCAGTTTTATGAGATAATATTTCATTATATTTGTTGTTTAACTTTCTTATCTGATCTTTATTCTGCCCAGAATTATTTTCATTATTTTATGTTTTTTTTTTTATTTTAATTGTATCTCTAGCAATTCTTTGCTCCACTCTTTTAACTTATATTTACACCATGAAATTGTTTTTCCATAAATATATGTTTTGAATGAGTCCCAAAACATTATTTGATTAGCACTAGGAGTTTCATTAAATAATAAAAAATGCTTATCTTTTCTAATAACCACTTTTTATATTCATTTGTTTTGGTTATATATGATGGAATTCTCTTAATAAAAATAAGGTTGTTAAAATGTATTTCTATTTTTAAGATTAAAGTATTGTGATCTGAGAAAGGACAGGATGTTATATTAAAGTTAATTATTTTAGATGTGATATTTTGAGAAATTAATCAGTTATAGTTTGTGTACTATAATTAAAGGAATAATGAGTGAAATTTAAAGAATTTTTATCTTTGAAGTTAAATGTGCCTTTTATGTTAAAGTGTCTTTCCCTTCTTTGAAAGATTTTGCTATAGGAAGTAATTTGGATTTTCTGCTTGAGTTAGATTCATGATATTCTAATATATAATTAAAATTGCTGCCTATGACTACATTACCTTTACAGTTGTTTGTTTATTATAAAATTCAGGTGTTTTTTTTTCTTTCTTTTTTTTTAAACCAGTATATATTTACAAAAGTCCACATCATGTCACCACATTTTACAGTAATCAATGCAAATAAACCCTGCTTAAATTCATGTTTAAAGAAAATTTAGTGCATTTGAATCTCCTTTTTCCATAAACTTGCTACTCCTCTTTTTTAATTTTAAAAAAGAGTAAGACAGAGTTATGTACTTGTTAAAATTCAAAAACTGAAAACCTATTTCTTGTGAAAAATGAGTTTCCTGAAGAAATAAAACATGAGGTTTAAGTTCTAAATATTTTTTTGTAAATTAGCCCTCTTATTAGGATTATTTATGCTATTAACATTTAAGAATAATAAGATTAATTCCATATTTTGAAGAAAAAAAATGATAAAGATTAAGTACTGTCTTGCAATTAACATATTTATACAAATTAAGATCTCAAGCAAAAAAAAAAAAAACCTTCAACATGAATGAAAAAACAAAGGGGGAAATTTAATAAAGCCTACAAGGACTTTTTTACATGAAAGTAAGCAGGTATGCAATCCAGTAAACAGACCCGGGATGAGTGCACGCACGCACCAACACAGAAATATCCATGACATGCAAATCACCTCATAAGCAGGTGATTTGCATGCAAATGAGGGAGCTAAAGTGATCCAGCTAGAAAATAGGAAGTCCTCCAGATCCCCATGTTGGTGTCTGTAGTGTACATGGAAAAATTCCATGTACAGGATTTTAAACAGACAACAGGGGCTGTAAAAGTGTAGTTAGATAGATAGAAATAGTATAACAGATGCAGATGTGTAAAAAAAACTATCCACAGTGTGTGCAAAATTGTATGGGAAATAATTTAA
This sequence comes from Protopterus annectens, assembly GCF_019279795.1. Taxonomy (NCBI): domain Eukaryota; kingdom Metazoa; phylum Chordata; order Ceratodontiformes; family Protopteridae; genus Protopterus; species Protopterus annectens. Next base: position 558,126,168 of record NC_056748.1, read on the forward strand.
AATAATTTTATTTTTTTAATGATCTGGGTATATTTGCCTGGTGAGCCGCAGTGTGCAAACATGCTTTTATGGGAAAAAAAGTAAAAAAGAGTGTAAAAATGAAAGTTAGTAGGTGACAGCAATGTATTATATGACCCTGTGTGGAATATCTA
>NC_056748.1:558131319-558413819 GCF_019279795.1 Protopterus annectens
AGGGTCTTGTGTAGGGGTGCCAGAAGACTAGGCTGAGCCAAACAGTTGACAGCATGTGTGTGAGTCAGGAAGGTGTGCGGATTATAAGGGCAATAAAGAGGTGTCATGTGTGTCAGTTGGTGACCTGCATGCAACAGTGGTGTTTGAATGTGTGTGTGTGTGTGTGTGTGTGTGTGTGTGTGTGTGTGTGTGTGTGTGTATATACGGTCAAGCCCAGTGGTAGCCCTACACATGTGTATGTTGGACAGCTGTGGGCTATACATGGTAGAGTGGACAGTTCACTTTCTCCAGCCACATATATGGGAACTGGCTCTGCCAGGAGTAGCACTGGCACCACCATACCCAAGGTCAGATGTGGTGCTAGTACCTGACGGTGACTGCTGTCTCCTGGGACTGTGCCCCTCCCATGGGACCACTCGAGACCACATGGCCTGCCACATCGAGGTGTGGGCAGCACATTTCCCTCTGTAGCACTGGAGGTACTGCCACTATGGGACTGTGACTGTGCATGGCCACATGGACAGCAGATGGTGGTGCTGACCTATGTTCATGTATCTAATGCCCAACCCCAACCAGATGTTCCAGCACAGACAATGTGTGGTCCAAGACAAACACGGTCTCAGCCCTCCATCTGTCCACTGAATCAGTGAACTGATCCAGGGTGCCCCCAGTGCGGTGGAGGCAGTCACAGATGTCATACTGTGCCACGTCCATAACCCTCAGCATCTGTCTGGGGTTTCATTCAGAATGTGTCTGTGCCTCCATGACATCCCAAAACATGCGCTGAATGACCAGTGATGTGACACCTGCAACAGGTCATGAATGGACAGCAGTCCTCCTATGAGTACCCCTGTCAATCCAACAGTCTGGGACCTCACCAGCTCTCTGACTATGGCCAGTGTCTACACTCATTGATGCCATAGTTGCTACATTGTCCTGTTACCACCCTCTGACTGTCCAATATCCGTAGCCTCTGGGGACTGAGTATGTGTGGGCATACTGACTTTATGCAGTGACAATGGGTGCAGAAGAAGGATGTCAACCTCTGTGACAGATTCAACCCACAACAACTCCACCTGTGCCTTACTATGGCCACCATCATCAACAGAATCTGATGAAACACTGACATCAGGTTGTAGGGGGGACAAACTCCAACCCACCTTGTTCACCTGTGAGAAGCAAGACAAAAGCAATACATTACTACTAGCACTATTATGTATGGCAATCCACACAGACCAATACAGATGAGGTTCCACAACTGCATTACCAGTCCCATATCTACTCATCTTCACTGCTATGCACAACAGACAACCTCACACCAACATACATAGATAAATCCAGCCCTTTGTGACATGCACTTCCACCACATCCAGTGAAAGTTGCCAGTACAATCCACCTGTAAGATATGTAATATAACACTATACATGATAGAACTACACATAAAACCCAGTACACTTGTCGTGAGAATATGCCAGTACTAGTGCCACTGCCTCAGGTATATACCATCTCCCTTTTGTGTTTGAACATGCATCTTGGAGTAATTGCCTCATGTATACCAGGCTGTGTCGCCACTCATAACTATAAATGGAAGCATGTTGATGGTTGTTAAAATACACACCTGTGATTACTGAGACTATGAACTGTAGTTAACTGTTCCAAAATGGAACATACAAATATTCTAATATGGCTAATCAGAACATTTATACATAGGGCAATATGACAGTTCTTAACTTTGATAGGATATATATGATCTGTCAAAAAATATATCACACTTACGAGGTACAGGACCATGAACATTGGCCACACCTGATGGACCTATGAAAAGGTGAGGGAGAGGTATTGTAAGCGCCACCAAATGTTGCAGCACTACAAGGTTGTTGTTGTTGTGTCTTTCGGCTTTTCCTAGTAAGGGGTCATCACAGCGGAACTTCGGTCCGCTAATGATTGGCAGTTGATTTTTACGTGCTGAGTTGCCAGCCCTAACACACAACCTTCAACGAAGGTACGCCCATTCGTGCATGTCTCCACGCAAAAGACGCTACAAGGTAATATGTGCATATATCCACATGTACAGTAGCTACTGTGATAATGGCTATATTGCTGGCATTCTGATTACATGTGTACAGCTGTGCATAATCCTCACCCCCTCCAATGCAGATAGACATGACATCCATGTATTGGTTTATACAGCCTGCCATAATGACTGATACAGTATTACACTATTGAATACAGTAAGCTTACCTGAATGGTACTCTGCTGTGGAGACTGTGGCACCCACCAACACGATGTATGGTCTGATGGATGTCTGGGAGCTGTCAGGTGTTCCTAAGTTCATCAGAAATTTCCCTGTGGCTGAGAGTGGTTGTTCCATCGCAGGCCTTCCGCCAGTGGCAGCACGATCCCTGACAATAGCAGCTGCCCTTTGTCTTACAGCATTCACCATGTCTGTGGCCTGGTGCTGGATCTGCTCATAGGTCTTGTCTTGTTGCCCAATCTGATTGACATACCGCACAAGGTCTGCCCACAGTGCTGCCCACTGTTCCCGATTATGCCTCCCCCTGGACAAAAAGATCTGATGGTGCTGTCTCAGTCCATCCAGTATTATGTCATTCTTCATATGTGAGAAGGAGGAATGTCTTCTGCAGTACATGGTTCCTGAAAGACAAACAAAAGGAGAACACATTACAAGATTAGATACGTGGATGTTCACTGTGTACAGATTCAGCATGTCCATAATGGCCTGCACTATCCACTGCTCCCTCACACATCACACCCCACAGTCTGGCAACACATTACGTGTGTGGGTACCACCAAGATAGTAGTAATACTGAGGTCCCTGTGTGCCATGACAGATTCTGCTGTATGTTCCTACATCCAGCACTGCAGTCTACTGTGGTGTGTCCCCTATGGCCACACTTCCACTAGTATGTCATACGGTTGCTGTCAGACAATCTGCTGGATGTTCCTACATCCAGCACTGCAGTCTACTGTGGTGTGTCCCCTACGGCCACACTTCCACTAGTATGTCATACGGCCACTGTCAGACAAATATCAGTGTGCTATTACAACCCCTATATGCAGACAGTCCATCAACACCAGTGTGCCACAATGACAGAAAACAATGTAAACCTGCTGTAGTTTATGTTCACTTTAGGCATCATACCTCTCAACTATACAGATGTTTGCAGAATGTCAAGATGTTTTCCTCATAGATTTGATCATTTTCACACAAACATGTGGATTTCTGACAAATGATTGGCCAATCATTGATGGCTAATATCAGAAAATAAAGACAGACTCTGAGTTTCAGATATCATACCCTTCAGAACACAGTTAGGGTACTGTAATATTTGTTATTCTATTTACGTTCTTACAGAGTACGAAACATATTTAAACACTCTTGCTGAGTTTGGGCCTTTGTCCCCCCATTATTATGGTTTTGTCCTGATTTCTTGCTGTAAGAGGTTGACAGGTATGTTAAGCATAGCTGTCAACCAAAGAGGGACAAATGTCAACATAAATAGGGACTTAGCCAGAGCACATCAGGGACATTCAGGGACACTTTTAAAATGTTAGAACTACTTATGCGAGATAGTGACAGAATGACAGGAGGTGAATTACAGTACATAATTTGACATTACAGTAGTGTACACCCTTACTTATTGTCATGATGTATTATGTGTAATCCACTAGCTTACCTACAACAGCCAGCCCTGCAGAGGGTTTGACAAGGACAGAGCCAAGATGTGATTGAAAATCAGGGACAGTCGAGAAACATGCCAGTAGGTGTAGGACAGCAAAGTTTCAATGACATGTCATTACCATAGATCTAAGACAGGCTTACTGTGGTAATCCCTATTCCCGTACCTCCATCCTCCCATCTGCATTATGTTATATGGAGAAATCTATTACATACCTAGTGGAGTGCAGTACTCCTATGTTGAACCTTGTTTCTGGTAATCTTTTGGAAATACACTCTCTGTGTGAGTTAAGTCTCATACAGACCTGTTCCCCATAACCAGCTGCTTGCTTTTTTAATGTACTGCTCATCAGCAAGTAATTTCCTCTGCACCGATCTGTGGCTCAGACTTGCTGATTGCAGCCAAAACAGCTGAATTGCACTGTCATTAGCCAATGACATGCCACCACAGTGCAATATATAAGGCCTTCATGTAGAACTGAGCCCCTTTCTTAGCTAAGATGGACATTACTGAGGTGTGGAGAGTAGAGTACAGCATCACAGAGGGTAAGTACCATGACTGTCAACTGTAGAGATTTATGACATATGTCCACAGTTTTGCCTCATATGTGTGGTCAGTGTCCCATGACATTGTGGTCATCTGGCAGTTCACTGGCAAACATTGTGGGTAGAGTTCAGTAAGGAAAGAGACAAATTTGAGTTTCAGACTTCAGACCCCAGAGAGAGGGGTGAGGACAACATAACTATGTTGTCAAGCCAATTGGACCAAATTGCTTGTGTCCAGTGGACAAGTGTGCGAAATGGAGAGCTATGCATGGGGCAATATTTTTTTATTGGGACAGGTGCCCATTTTTTTTTTTATTAAGGTGAGAGTCGAATATTAGAGAAGGGACATAGGTATGTGTGGGGAGGTAAGTTGGATAGGAAAGGATGCATTAGCAGACAGACAAGACAGAGAAGACAGCAGACAGGGGTGGCATGTGACACATGAGTTGGGTGAACACTTTAAATTGGGATGGAGTTGTGGAACCCAAGTCACGCATGCCTCCAGATGGCAGCAGCATGACTCACATCTCCATCCATGGGAATGTCGGCACTGTGCCTTTAATGCCCCAAGGGTGGCTGCACTGGAGGCTGGGTGCCAAGGTGAGGCTGCCCCACCAGGTCAGCTAGTGTGGTCTCAATCTGGTGCAGGCAGCATTCATAGCTGTGGCGAACAATCCTGTGCACAATTACCGGCAGTTGATCCGGGATGATAATGGCCCCTCTGTCCCTGATCCCAGGGGGAGGCCAGGCCCTATCCCCTGAGGCAGTGCCAGCTGAAACTGCAGGTGGTGCAGGGACAGCAGAGGGGGCACCACTGGTCTGGGTCCCAGATGCGCTGGGGCCCGGTGCCATGGCCAGTTGAGGTAAGGTAGGTGGATCATCTGGAACCAGCCTACCCTGACATACTGTGGTGATGGAGGTATAGCAGTATGTATAGGTTAGTTTTGGACAAATTATTCTTAGCAATAACAGCATGGCAGAACATTGGAAATAGCCCAATTACATATCAATGCATATTATGTGAAACACAACAATAAATAACAGAACAGTCAATATTTTAACAGCATGCCAGTAACAGTTACAGCATAACGCCAACAAAATAGGTAATTTAACAAGATATGTCAATCTGCATCCATTATAATACATAACAATAATAAAACACATGTCCCAAAAACAGTTAATAAAACAACATATGTTAATAGTAAACCATAATCAATGAATAACAATAATGTATACAACTCAGCAAGCTCCTGCCTGGTGCCCTGCAGAGTTCTACAGCAGCAGAGAGACAAAAGAGAGACTTTGGGGTGATTAAGTATAATTTTCTGCATTTTCTTGCTGCCTTTATCTAATTCCGCCTAAAATGCTGATATTTTAGAGTTTCTGTGATTTAAAAAGCTTGTCTCAGCTACATATTGTACTTATTTTACTGCCTGCACTTTAACAAAGTCATTTTTGTGTTTAAATTACCTGTTTAACTGTTGTAGGTTACACACTCAATTGTGATAGCCATTTCTGTGCATTTAAAGTGTTTTTTTTATTGTATCTGCTTTATTTTCTGGACAAAAACAAAAAAAAATACTTGTTTTCACACCTTTCTAAGCTAGTATAATCCAGTTTTCAGGTTAGTGCTGAATTCAGGGCTGTGTTACAAGTTTCTGTGTTTGCCCATACCTTACTTGGATAGAAGGAATTTTCTCTGTTCACCTGTGAGAGAGGAGAGCTTTGAGCAGCCTATATGTCCCTGGAGGAGTGGTTTCAGCCCAGAAATTAGTATTTTATTGGACATTTTGGGCTAATTTCTATTTCTTTCATTTCCCTGCTACAAAACCCACATTTTCAAGGTTTTTGTGCTTATATACAGCTCAGCAACTCCTGCCTGGTGCCCCACAGAGATTTACAGCAGTGGAGAGACAAAATAGAGACTTTGGAGTGATTAAGTATCATTGTTCTGCATTTTCTTGCTGCCTTTAGCTAATTCCGCCTAAAATGCTGATTTTTTAAGAGTTTCTGTGATTTAAAAAGCTTGTTTCAGCTACATATTGTACTTATTTTACTGCCTGCACTTTAACAAAGTCATTTTTGTGTTTAAATTCCCTATTTAACTGTTGTAGGCTACACACTCAAGTGTGATAGCCATTTCTGTGCATTTAAAGTGTTTTTGATTGTATCTGCTTTATTTTCTGAAAAAAAAACAAAAAAAAATTTGTTTTCCTGCCTTTCTAACTACCATAGTCCAGTTTTCAGGTTAGTGCTGAATTCAGTGCTGTGTTACAAGTTTCTGTGTTTGCCCATACCTTACTTGGATAGAAGAAAGTTTCCTGTTCACTGTGAGAGAGGGAGCTTTGAGCAGCCTATCTGTCCCTGTAGGAGTGGTTTCAGCCTATAAATTAGTAGTTTATTGGCCATTTTTGGCTAATTTCGATCTCTTTCATTTCCCTGCTACAAAACCCACATTTGCAAGGTTTTTGTGCTTGTATACAGCTCAGCAACTCCTGCCTGGTGCCCTGCAGAGTTTTACAGCAGCAGAGAGACAAAAGAGAGACTTTGGAGTGATCATCATTTTTCTGCATTTTCTTACTGCCTTTAGCTAATTCCACCTAAAACGCTGATTTTTTTTAGAGCTTCTGTGATTTAAAAAGCTTGTTTCAGCTACATATTGTGCTTATTTTACTGCCTGCACTTTAACAAAGTCGTTTTTGTGTTTAAATTACCTGTTTAACTTTTGTAGGCTACACACTCAATTGTGATAGCCATTTCTGTGCATTTAAAGTGTTTTTTTATTGTATCTGCTTTATTTTCTGGAAAAAAATACTTGTTTTCCCACCTTTCTAAGCTAGTATAGTCCAGTTTTTAGGTTAGTGCTGAATTCAGGGCTGTGTTACAAGTTTCTGTGTTTGCCCATACCTTACTTGGATAGAAGGAATTTTCTCTGTTCACCTGTGAGAGAGGGGAGCTTTGAGCAGCCTATCTCTCCCTAGAGTTGTGGTTTCAGCCCAGAAATCAGTAGTTTATTGGCCATTTTGGGCTAATTTTTATCTCTTTCATTTCCCTGCTATAAAACTTGCATTAGTGCATTTTTGCGCACCGGGCAGCACCGGTTAGCTAGGGTATAACTATTCCCGGCTCCACAAAGTCTACTCTTCATTTTTTCCCTTGGAACTAGACAAAAATTCAGCTTAAGCACTCAAACCATTCACTTCTCAGCCCGGCACTTGCTCAAAACTCATAGCAAGCACTAATAAAGCTTAGCACTAGACCCCTATACTCTAGAGAAGGACAAGGCTCTGTATTCTACCTTACCAGTCAATCAGTAAAACAGCTCACTGCACCTATCCAGGCATGTCCAGAGGGCAGTTTCAGGTGTACTCTCCAGTCCAACTGGTGATTCTGGGCATTTTGCCTCATGTACACAGATAACCCTCTCCTCCTACCACCAAACACTAATACATGCATGAGATGCATTTATACAGCCAAACTGGAGGCTAAGCTCTCTCAACCCAAGACTGGACCAGACAGTCAAGAGGAGAAGGGAATTACTTGCATCACACCACCAGTCTCACATAGACCTATGAAACCAGCACCAGCAAAAAATGCACATAAATACATGAAAACATACTCGGAGGCTCTAAATAAAAATCTGCAAAAGCAAGAGACACCCCCAAAGCAGACATCCAAGCAACCTCCACCCCCCAACACAAACCATGAAACACATACTTCACAAAATCAGTGGGCCACGCAAACACAGCCCTTAAGGCAAAATAGCATACCCAACACACTAGTAATAGGTGACTCTATAGTCAGGCACAATGACATCCCACTCACTAGGCTGAACAAGGAGATGGTTACTGTTAGCTGCCTGTCAGGTGCCAGGATCTGCCACATAACACAAGCCCTCAGGTCACTCCAGAACAAGTACAAATATGACTCTGTCATTGTCCATGTTGATGTGAGTGACCTGAGCCATACCTCCCTGAACTACATGAAAACAGACATAGAAGAGCTCTCTGATCACGTAGCCTGGGCTGGTATGACCCTGACCCTGAGTAGCATCCTGCCCTCACCAAGAATGATACCACGGTATAAAGAAAAAAATTATCAATTTCAACAATTGGCTAAGCTTCTGGTGTCATTCAATGGGGATCAAGTGTCTGTCAGCCTGGGATGACATGCTCGACAAGCCACGCTGCTTCGCTAGAGATGGCTTGCACCTGTCACCCTTAGGCTTTCGAATACTGGCCAAGGCTCTTGCCACCCTATAGTGCCTTTTTTAGGCAAGGCTCAAAAGACAAACCCACCGCCATAAATAGCACAAGTAACAAAAAATTGAGGGTAATGCTACTCAATGCCAGAAGTCTAAACCTCAAAATGCATGCACTTGAGGCACTCCTCAGTATGGAGAAAATCGATATATGTGCAGTAACAGAAACCTGATTTAAGGCTCCAGAGAGCACCCCAGCACTACCAGGCTACAACTCATACCATACATTTTGGCCACAAAACTTGGACCGAAATACAAAAGGTGGGGGCATATCCATATTCATCAAGGATACCCACATCTCCAGGTTAGTGGCACAGCACAATGCTTCAGAGATCATCCACGTGCTACTAACAATGGGCAGAACTGCAATTCAAATTGTAGCTTGATACAGATCACCCACCATTTCCCAGGACCCCCATTCCACATTTCTGAAAACACTGGGAAACATAAAGGTTCGACCAAACACCCTTATATTGGGTGATTTTAATTACCCAAACATTAACTGGGAGAACTACTCAAGTACTAACTCCCTTGCCCAACATTTCCTAGAATTTATAAACTCAAATGCTTTGGATCAACTGGTCAATACCCCCAACAGAGGTGACGACATATTGGAGCTGGTCATCACCAACATGGGCGACTGGTGTTCCACAGCGGAGGTCAACCCCTCACTGGTTAGATCTGACCATAAACTAATCACTCTGGATATCCACATTCCGGCCCCACCCCCGGTCAAAAAAACCCCATGAAAATCTTTTCAAAAGCAAACTTCACGACACTTAAGACCAAGGTGGAAAGTTTCAAATCCCCCATAATAAAGGATAACATTGCCCAAGCTGCAAAATCCTTTGCTAATGCACTCTACGGGCACCTACAAGAATGCATAGATCATGCTATCCCAAGCAAAACCAAGACTCACTCCTCCAAGAAAAGGAAACCAGTCTGGTGGACCCCTGCCATAAGCAAGCTATACAATAGAAGGAGGAAACTAGTACAGAAAAGAGTAAAATCCCAAGAGGGGAAGAATTCCCTGATCAGTATCAGCAAGAAACTACGATCCCTTCTAAAATCATCCAAGTCTAGCTTTGAAAGAAAAATTGCCAAGGACTCCAAAGATAACCACAAAGTGTTCTTTAGCTATGTCAAGAACCTAAGTGGAAACTCTCAGATCTGCTCTGAGTTAGCGCAGAATGTCACAAAATATACTGAACCGACCTATATCGCCAACATCCTAGCAGACAGGTTCAGTGCAATCTTCACCCCCCTCTCAGCCCCAAAAGGGCCCATAACCATACCAGAAGAATGTAGTGCCCCTGAAATCACAGAGACTCTGGTTAAAACAGCCCTCTCCAAAGGCAAAAACACAGCATATCAATGGGACCAGATGGTGTCCCAGGTTGCGTCCTACAAGAGCTCAAAGATTAACTAACCCCTTGCCTAAACACACTGTTTAAACTCAACCACTCCACAGGCTATGTGCCCATAGAGTGGTGCACAGCAACGGTTATTCGCTCCACAAAGGTGGAGCCACAACAGACCCCGGGAGCTATCACCCTATAAGCCTGACTAGCTTGATCTGCAAGGCTATGGAGCACTTCATCATGGATCTCATTAACAGAGACATTAGGAACCTCCAAACACTGGACCCTACCCAGTTTGGCTTTGTTGAGGGCAGATCATGCCTCCTAAACCTGGTGGATTTCTTTGAGACAGTTACCAAGGCTATAGACGAGGGAAAGGTGGTCCACACAGCCTACCTAGACCTTGCAAAGGCCTTTAACACCATTCCCCAGTCTGGTATTATAGACAAGCTCACCAACCTGAACATAAAACCCTGCGTCATGAGATGGGTTGCCAACTGGATCATGGACAGAACCCGCATGGTAAGAGTTGCGGGAGCTAGGTCTGACTCTAAACCAGTTACAAATGGTATTCCCCAGGGCTCAGTCCTAGGACCCCTCCTGTTTGGCATATACTTCTCAGAGGTACAGGCAAGCACAGGATGACTATGGCTGACCAACTTCGCAGATGACTGCAAACTCGGGGCTATAATTGACTCTCCGGCTGACACAGACATCTTCCAAAAGGGTCTAACTGAGACAGATACCTGGTGTCAAAACCATGGCCTCAAGCTAAATGACAAAAAGTGCATAGTCATCCCCTTTGGAAAAAGCAATGTACCCAAAAACTACCACATAAGTGGTAGCCCCCTAAATACGGAAGACATAATAAGAGATCTGGGGATCCATGTAGATAGTAATCTCTCCTTTGATAATCACATTGCCAAAGTGGTTAGAAAATCCTTCTATGTGGCCCACCTAATCGCAAAAGGGTTTGCATCCAGATCAAAAGAGGTCATTGTGCCCATCTACACATCACTCATCAGACCCATCCTAGAGTACAATGCCCCATTTGGGATGTACCTTACAAGACACCTGCAACAGCTGGAAAGACCACAGAAGTACCTCACCAAGAGGATCACTGGCCTCAAACAGATGCCCTATGCAGCTCGACTGAAGAAACTCCAGCTGTACTCAGTTGCATACCGCCTACTCAGAGGTGATCTCTGCCTGACATACAAGGCCATGTCCAACCCAGAATTGATGGACATGCTCCACCTAAAGAAAACCATATCCCCCTCGAACCACACACTCTAGGGATCTAAACCTCACCACAACAATAAATAGGATGTGCTGGAGGGATAGATTCCTGTACCAGAGACTTCCCATGCTCTGGCCCAAGATTCCAATCTACATTAGGCAGAGCTCCTCACTAACACTCTTCAAGAGAAACCTTGATGAGTGGATGGGAAACAGAAAGTTTACCCCGGGGATCACTTCAGTGGCTCTGCTGGACAGAGGCACAGGGAACTAATCTAACGGGGTGGCGAAAGCCAAAACATTCCAGCTAAGCTTTTAAATGCCTTTGGGCAGATAGCCTAGTACCTACCTATGAACCTATGAACCTAAATAAATGAAGATAAGGGGTGGAGAGAGAAAGAAAAACAGTCCATTAGTAACAGTACAGCCTATTTCCTTGACAACAGTACTACTATCTACTCTACGGGTCAGTGTTTTCTTTATGTGTACAGTAATTACAAGACTCCTAATGTACATACCTCTCAAGCTATATGCATGGGACACTATAGGCCAAGCAATAACAACTGCAGGGACGCAACTACACAGAACAATTGCACATCAGGTGGACTTATATTACTAGCAAGGTGTTCTGTGGGATGATATTGTGATACTTTGCAATCTAAGTACTCATTTCCTTGGTAATCTTGTAACAGATGTATTACACACTATTAATTACATAACATGAAATTATGACACTTAAGAGACATGTATGTTTACAGTGCAGGCACTAAACAGCAGTCATGCTTTGGTTGGCAGGTATGGGAATAGAATCCAATAGCAGTGACTGCAGGGGACATCTGCATGGAATGTATTAATTGACTGCAGCAACTTTTAACAGACACTCCAGGCCTACAGCCATACCAGGATTACACATTTTATTTCTCACTGCACATTGCTGAATTTTCACATTCTTGCTAATGCTTTTAACAGTCTGTGACATCTAAACACACAATTATCTACTCATACTATGGGCTACTTCACCCATTTACCTATAGTCCTTGTGGAGAGAGAATGTGTAAGCATTATGTGACTGCTACTGAAATATTTGGGTCTATGTTATTTAATCAACCATTTTGAATGTCGAATACTGGAAGTTTGAATGGGGAAATTTGAAAAATAGAAAGGTCGAAGCCGTGGAAATTCGAATTCTTTCCCAGGGAAATAATTTGGTTGGTTGTTTCCGTGGCTTCAACATTTTCTGTACTGTGGTGCAAAAGTTACATATCGGGTTAAGGTAAGTGTGCGAGTGTGACGGACATTGGGGTTAGGGTGCAGGTAAGGTAAGTGTGCGAAAGTGACAGACTTTAGGGTTAGGGCGCGGGTAAGGTAAGTGTGCGATAGTGATGGACTTTGGTGTTAGGGTGCGGGTAAAATAAATGTGCAAAAGTGACGGACTTTAGGGTTAGGGCACGGATAAGGTAAGTGTGCGATAGTGACAGACTTTAGGGTTAGGGTAAGGTAAGTGTGCTATAGTGAAGGACTTTAGGGTTAGGCGCGGGTAAGGTAAGTGTGCGATAGTGATGGACTTTAGGGTTAGGGTGCAGGGAACTTAAGTGTACAATAGTGACGGACCTTAGGGTTAGGGTTTGGGTTAAGGTTAGTGCATAGATAGTTGTGTATGTAAGGTGTGGTGTAGGTTTATTAGGTTTTTGGTGTGCCTGTGTTGTGTGCGTGTTTTTTGGAACAGCAAATATTTTCCCTGGGAAAAAATTTGCTGTTCTGAGGTTTCGATGTTGTCATATTTCTAACTTCCAAGTTCGAACATATGGTGTTCAAAATTTTGGAAGTTCGATTATATGACATAGGCCCAAAATATTTAGTGCTACATACCACTGGATTCGAACCCTTGTCTGTGTGTGGCAAAATGTACTATAAACAGATCTAGTAAGTCACTGCTGATTACTGACTGACTGATATTTCCCTAAAGCTCATCTGGAACCAAAATATGACTTGGTAGTACTACTACAGTGTTATACTAGACTGCAGTGACAGTAGAATACACATGCATGAAATACAAGCATAACACAGATAGTAGGTAAGCTATATATCAGTATAAACAATGCTGGTGTACACACTTTATTGTTAGTGGTTTGAAATATCTGTAAAGTTGACAAACAATATCAGCTCATGGGGTGGGCTACCTCACCCATATACCTTTATTACCTGATGTCTGTGGATGACAGAGCATTATGTGACCAGTATTGGCCTAGAGACAGCCTTGAACAGTACTATATGAGTTAACCAATACAATTTGCAGCCATTATATTTGCATTTTACAGCTATTACAGTATTATACTTGACTGCAGCACCTTATCTTACAGCCAGAATCATACAGCTCTACTGCAATGGTTACAACAAGACAATCTGATGTACACCATTTTCCTTGGTGTTATTGGTATTGTTTCATGTTTTTATTGTACAACAATTGGCAGTATTCATTTATTGCACTACAGCTCCAATTCCACATTTATTTCACTACAGATTTTATTGTATATACTTTAATGCAGTTACTTATATTGTTTCATGTTTTTATTGCACTATAGTTGGCATTATTCATTTATTGCAAAACAGCTCTAATTCCACATTTATTGCACTGCAAACTTTATTGTATATACTTTAATGTAGTTAATGCTATACTCTGTCTTACTTATTTCACTACAGTTAGCATAATGCATCCGTACTCACCACACTCACGGCACAATCTGTCCTAGTGCCCAGCATGTGACGCAAAATTGTGAGCTCTCTCAGCTGCAGCTGTTGGGAGAGAAGCACACCATTATGCATACCAGCTTTCCATACATTCAGAGTACATATTGGTAAAACAGAGGTAAAATTACTTAAATACTTGTGGGGCATTCCCTGCCCTTGCTTCTTGGACCCAGGTGTCTAAGAGTCCCTTTTTTCTTGTTTTCAGGTCATCATGGTGGTAACGGCACTGCTCACCTGTGTGGAGGATACCAGTAACACTGATGAGTTCTCTGATCAGCTGGTCCCAGGCCTCCACCTTACACTCCAAGCCCTGGAAACCACCTTGCAGTAGCCTGTCATCATGGTTTTTGATGAGGAGCCCAACCATGACCATGGACTACAGAACACCTGCGCCCGAAAACATGCACCTTCACCAAACCACCAGCCATAGTATACCATCAGTGACAGAACTCCAATGGATTCTGCTGTATTCCCACCTATTGGGTTTAATATAACTTGTTTTCCCACCCTTACATGTCATTGGGCAACATTTAAAAATGTGCCGTGTTGCTTAGCAGTGCACAAACCAACGCAGCTGAGCTGAGCAGCTCGTAAACTCATAGAACTGCAATCTTAGCAGAGCTTAGCAGTGCACAAACCAGGCAAGCAAAGCTGAGCAGAGCATAAACATTGGCAGCCGTTACAATGTTTATGCGGTGCTTAGCAGTTCTACACACAGTTGAACAGAGCTTAGCAGAACGCAGTGGGGCCATATTTTAAAATAGTCTGCATGATATGTCTATCAAAATTAAATAGTTTCCCTTCCATGTACTCAAACCCTGCACTTACTACACATGAAGCTGTAGCTCTACTCATTTAGCTACATGGATATGAAGGAATCCAGTATACCTTCACATATACCACTGAGCTACCTATAAGCAGTGCTGAGTACCATGCCACACAGTGCAAACATGCTTTTTTTTCTTTTTTGAAAAATAAAATAAAACAAATGTACATTGCAGGGAGTCTATTACTCATCTGCGGACATGGTTTGCATTACACCTCTCCCTATACTGATTCAATAACAGTGTTCCTCAGCTCTCCCTCAACAACATGCCATCATTAATAGCCTATCTATGGAATAATTATTATTTCTAGTCCACTTCTGAGAAAACTGTTTCTCAAGACTAACCCTATCCCAGCACATAAACACCATAAAAGGTATTCCAGATAACATGCTAGGAGGTCTCTGCATGAATATTTAAATATTATGGGAATTTCAGTAGAATTTCAGTTGTAAGTATAATTAACTCTGAAGGAGAGAAAAAAAACGAGAAGAGAAAGAGGTAAAAATAAAAAATAATGATAAAGTTCTATATACATTTTCTAAACTAAAACTTATCTTCTTCATGTGTAATCACATTGATCATGTTAGATCACCACAGCATGTTTATTAAAGTTCTATATCAGTTTTATCTAACTGCTTACTAATTAAATACAATATAAGGAAAACATAGAGGTAACAAATCCTTTCTTATAAATAAAAAGAAAAAAAAAAGGTCAGCAGTCATCAGCAAAGCTTTCAGCTTAGCGAAATATCAGTGAATTTTCCTTTACTTTTAAGTAAGATATATAGGTATCCTAGCCATGATGTTTGAAAGTGTCAATAGCTTTTATATTGAAATTGTCACTCAGAACAAAATAGGGCATCAAAGCAAATGCCTGGTAAAATGAATAAGAAGCATTAATAAAGAACATTAAAGTATCAAACAGCTGTTCTTAAAAAAAGAAACAAATATGTTTGTCTAAATGGGTAATAGGGTCACATTATTTCAATATTATGTCACCATTTTTCATATTTTTAGTATGTACTTATTTAAATTTAAATTTCAAAAACCTCCTAATAGTAGAGGCCCTTTACTATAATACAGAAAAAGTATCTGTTTTGATGTGTCCCTCAATTCTCATTCATTGAGAAAAAAATTATTTTCCTTCACTTCCCCTTCTTCTCTTGCCCTCTATCTTCCCTTTATCTTTTTAAAACTCTATTATATATATGAAGATGACCAAATAAGAGAAGAATTTAGGCATTAGGCATACATTAGCAGTGATAGATGTTATCGTAGTGTGCAGGTATGAGGCTATGAGCTTCAGTTATGTCACCAGTAGAATCAAGAAAATCTAATGGGGGACAGGGCTGATTGAAATTACTTGAGCTAATATGTACAAAGCTGTTAGATCCATTAAGTTTTAGCATAGTCAAGTAATTATTATAACATTATAAGACCAGAATATAAGATACTATAAACTACTTTGCTTTTCTATCTAGGATTCTGCTATTGTATCCTTCAGGTCTGCAAGCAGAACCCAAAAGACATGAACATACCAATACATCTGTAGAACTAAACTTTCATGGTTGATAACATAAGCAGATTAACGTCTGACCTCTGTATGCCAGTTAATGTTCAAATAAAGCTTTCTTTATTTATTATTTCCTTTCTTTATTCTTGTTTCCTTTTTTCCTCCTTCTCCCTTCCCTTTATCTGTCTATTCCCTTCTTTTATATTATCATAATTGTCATATTTGCATACCAACTTCACAACAAAACAGAACAGATAACTTCATAAAATGTCATAGATATATAAAGGAGTGCACTAACTATACATATGTGAAACTTAAGCATTTATCAAAGTATGTTTACAAGATGTTACAAAGACAAATATTTATAGTTTGTCAGTAAGTGTAGAAACTTATGAGTGTTACCAAAAGTTCCTTCATGAAAATCAATTTGTGTTTTATATTTCATATGCAACACTTATGATTCCAGAAATAATTGTTTGAACTGTGAGAATGTATTTTTTATGTCAAAAGGCTCAGACAAAAAAAAAGAGAGAACCCTAGTATGTCTTTTAATACATAAGACCCATTTCATATTTTATATCACTATTTTTTACTTTTTTTTCCTTCCCATTCCTTCCCCTTTTCCTTTTATGAAATAATATTGTGTAAATGTATTATAAAGTGTGCATTGAAGGTGGTGTGAGTACACATTGTGTTATAAAATATAGTTCCATTTAGACAACTATTTTAATCATTGAGACTCTGGGGAAGAGTTCTGCCAGTAAGTTTTTAAAGAAAAGAAACTTAACTGAGTATGTGCTGCCCTCGAGTGGTCAAATTCATAACAGCAATATAATTGATTATTTTGTTTCTAAATGTTGTTGTGTCTTTCGGCTTTTCCGGTTAGGAGTCGCCACAGCAGAACTCCGATCCGCTAATGATTGGCAGTAGATTTTTACATGCCAAGTTGCCGGCCCTGATGCACAACCTTCAACGAAGGTACACCCATTCACGCATGTCTCCATACAGAAGACACTCTAGCTGAGAATCGAACAGGACAATGTCTTACTGTGAGGCGACAACGCTACCACAGCACCACCACCGCAGTATTATTTTGTTTCTAAAGAGAAACATTATTATTTATGGATTGATGTTTCTCTTATATATTGTAAGACAAACAAAAAAAAAAACTAGACATCTATAAAAGTACAGTATCAGAAGAAAAATAATATTCCATCACTAGTAAACAATATTATAACAAAGAATTTGCATCAATACAGGACCTAATATAGGATAAAGATAGCAGACATAAGAAATTCGGAAATCTACCATAGCTCATCTCCTGCTATATGTTTTGGGATATCCGGAGCTCCGTGCTCTATATTCCAAGGCACATCACTGCATTTAGTTATCGCTTAAGACTTCATTATCTCAACTACATCGCCACTTAATAATTAACAGTGGAATCTCTGATTGTTTCTTCAAAAGAAAAAGGATAAGAAGGCTAGTCTACCAAAACTACACTCTTTACTTACATATTTTCCTAGGTAAAAAAGTTAGTTTGCAGACTCGGTGGACAATCATTTTTCAATTACATTAATATTTAATTGGAGTCTCTGCCTTTGTGAACATCATTTAAGATGTTTAGTATATGCAAAATGATTTTCAGTGACCCTTAAAAAAAGAACTGATATAATTTATACTTTGTTACTCTTTTAACAGTTTTATAATGTTTACAACATGACCATAATATGGCATTATACACTGGATCCTACAGTAATGCATAAAAAATTTTAGAAGCCCTTCTCAATTCTCATCTTCCTCCCCTCTCCCTTTTCCTGAGTTATTTCCATTCGCCGTGTCATTTCAGTTGACAGCTATTAGCCTGGAGCAGAATGTCTAATCAATTTAAAAAATTGTCATACAATTAGTACAGAAGGAGGAGCCCACATCGCATATAACAGCTACGAAAAAATGAAAAGGAACTTCAGTAGTTAATAGTAAAGAAGACACTGGGGTTTCATGGGGTTTACATGAAGCTTTTTAAAACAATGAAGAACCTGGGAAACTCTTTAATATTTATATATTTATAGAGAAAATGACATACTTCTCTGTCTTTTAGATACTATATATTCTGCTTTCCTATATACTCTGAAGGCAGTTTATTTATCACAGTACTCTTTTGAAGTACCATTATGTATTTTTATATACTGAAAGGTACATTCAACCTCAACAGCCACAAAAAAAAGATTTGTATAGTTTAATATAATGCTCATAAGCTTCTAGGGAATAATCAAAATTCAGTGACTAGTAACTAACATTCGATATTACATTCTAATTACTTTATAAAGATCTACAGCAACAACTGGCATGAGTAAGGCAGGAAATTCATTCGTTCTCGAGCCAAGAGAAAGAAGCTCGCAGTTAACAGTAAACTCAAAAGCCGAGATAAATCATAAAACAGCTGAGGCACCATTCTCTGAGTTCTGAACCAAAGTTCTCTTACAGCAAAGCAGTACATGCCTATATAAAGTATCCACAGCCCAAACTTAGAAATGACTCAGAAACTGTACAAAATAGCTTGTAAGAAATCAGGATGTAAACAAAAAGACAAAAACCTAAATTGATAAAAGAAAAGATAAAAAACAAAGCTCACCACCGTCTAAGCAGCTCTTATCAAACAGCTCCCCACCCTGTCATTCAACTGCCTTCTCATACCAGCGATGTAATGCAGATATGCAGGAATATGACTCAGAACTAGCACCAGATTATATCATAAAAGATAGTCCCTCGCAACCAAACATACACACATCTTCACTTTCTCAACCCGTCTTACCTGAATACATCAGCCCAATCTATAGACATGCCCACGGATTTAATAAACTCTGTAGGAATAGTGCAAGCCCTACACAGAGTATCATGGCCATGTCTGCAGCTCCCTGTCGGAAGCATGCCTTGCATATTCATGAAGGTGCGGTACTGAGGGAGAGCCATGTACATGGTTACTGAATCAATGCTAGGGGGTGTGTTACAGTGCTCAGAGATATGTAACACACCCCCTGCACTGTCAAAGTGCCGTACAGCACTAAAACATGAAAGAAAGTGTCCTCAGATACTTATTTATAATTATTTTTATTC
Organism: Protopterus annectens; assembly: GCF_019279795.1. Classification (NCBI taxonomy): domain Eukaryota; kingdom Metazoa; phylum Chordata; order Ceratodontiformes; family Protopteridae; genus Protopterus; species Protopterus annectens. The sequence goes on from NC_056748.1 coordinate 558,150,632, forward strand.
ATTTCACACATGGGGTGTGTTACGGACACTGTAACACACCCCCCTGTACTGTTAGAGTGCCTTACAGCACAAAAATATGAAATTAAGTGTGTCCTTGGCCAGTATGAAAATGTATATGTAGTGGATGCATTACAGTGTCTGTAACACACCCCCTGTACTGTCAGTGTGCCGTACAGCACTGAAATTAAATGAGAAAATGTCATTTAGACATTTATGTTTAAGCACTGCTCAACTCAGCAGGTGTGCATGGTGCTAAGTGGAACTAAGTATTTTTAAAAACAACCAATGGTGGCAAAGAGTGGGAAAACAGCCTTATTTAAACTGAACAAGTGGAAATACAGCCAGAATCTATTGGTGTTTAATCGCTGCCGCAGCTATGGCTGGAGTAGGAGAGGGTGCATGCTTTTGGGCGCAGCTCTGGGGCAGGTTGGAGTCCAGGGTCATTGTTGGTCTCCTCATCAAAGACCATGATGATAGACTGCTGCAGAGCCAGTACCAGGGCTCTGAATATAAGTCTGAGGCCTGGGACCATCTGACACATGACCTCCCCAATGCTACTGGAATCACCCGCACTAGTGAGCAGGTGCATCATTATGATGACCCGAAGAGAAGGAATGGGGGCTCTTGGCTAAATAGATCCAAGATGCTCAGGACCGGAATGCCCCAGAAATTTGCAAATATAGGAACCAGTGGTTTACCAAATTGTAGTATGAATATCTGATAGACAGGTATACCTAATGGTGTGTTTCCCTACCCACAGCTGCAGAGGAGAGGACTCGCAATGTGGAGGCCCATGCAGGGAGCCTAGCGAGGATGCGCTGACAGTGTGGTGAATACAGATATATCTTGCAATATATAGTAATATAAATAAGAAAGAGTACAGTAGTAACTGCCAGTAGTTATAGCCTGTTCTGAGTGTAGTGCACTGATTATGTTCATAGATGTGGACTGATATTACTGAGTAATGCCAGATACAGTTCAGTGTAGATGAAAGCATGTAACATGCTACTGTTAAGGAAAGAAAGCTAAGTCTGTATTAATAATGTGTAGGAATGACATGTGTATACTGTATTAATACTAAGGATCTGGTAATAAAGTACAGTGGAAAAATGCAGATGACATAAATAAATAAATAAAAGCAAAAACTAATTAAATAAATGAATAAAGATTAAGTAAAGAACAATAAAGATTGAGAAATGTAGTCCAATTACTGTGTCATGTTACCTGCAATAATGTTTCTTGTTCTGCCAATTGTTGTGTGTATTCTCGGCTGTTGTTCAATAAATGCAATATTACAGGTGCAGGGAAGCAAATATGGGTACAACAACATTAAGTGACCAAAGTTGGCCTGATAAAGAACTGTTATGCTAAAGTGTAGATGTGGAGCTATACAACTACATATAATCCAATATGATATCTGTTCTGCACTAAGATCTGAACCTTGAATAGTAATGTCTAAACTATTATAGTGTGTTTCTCCAGGATTGTCTTGTGTTAACCTTTACATTTCAGCTATACACATTCCTGAATGTAGGTACGCTGATGCAGGCAAGTATGAGACTCTAATAGCTGTACATTGCAAACATACCATCTTCAAATGTATATGGGTCAAGTAGATATCCCAGCGCCCTGATATGGTCTGTACAGATCGCACATATTCCCATGCACTAGGGGTTAATTGTGTACACCTGCATTCCAAGTATTAATATACACTTCACCTACTATGTCTGTCATGCATGAATCTCATGCTTGTATGTTCAACTGTCACTGCAGTCCTCTGAGTCACTCTACCTATATTACAAGGTCAGACTTTGTCACCAGGTGAGCTTTTGGTACATATCAGTTAATCAACACACAGCAGTGGTCAAATAGCTCAGTGTGATAAGCAATATAAATGCTGTTACTTTTTCCACACACACACACCAGGGTTTGAATCCAGTGACTGGTACTAAGATTTATTTATAGTAACAGACAAGTAGTACTATTTATAGAAAAAACTGTCATGTAATGTTAACAAATATTCTCCCCACAGGACTAAAAGGTAAAGAATTGTCTGTAGTAGCTGTTTGAAGGGTATACTAATGTCTGTGTCCAGATGTGTTTGTGTGTAAGCAGCATTTCTCAGCAAAGTGATTAGACTCCATTAAATAAAACGTCATGAGGTACAGGACTATTACAATTTAAGAAGACAACTTAAGTGTTGTACTGTTGGTAGGGCTGTATGTCTGGTGCATCTATGAATGTGTGCTGATAGTCTAACACCATGCCTAGATATGAGAGCAGGATAGGTATAAACCCCCTGCATTGTGCACGATTCATGTCTCTCACGTGTCACACTGTCATGGATAGTGATCACTGTTGCCAATAACCTTGGACACACATATAAATCCAGTTGAAGTATGCCAGTAACACACTCACACAACATCAGTTCAGGGTACACCTTGTTGGTCATATATCTTCCCCTGATATGTAATAGTCCCCTGTACTCATGTACCTATAGTTCCCACAGCCTGGACCATACCATCCCATGTGGACAGCTTGAGAGGTATGTACATGTTACAGAAGGTATAGGGCACATGTAGATGTAAAGTAAGGGCAGACCTGTAGAATATCGACAAGTACAGTTGTGCAAAATATAGCCTATACAGTTGTCAATGGAACATTTTCCTCTCCCCCTTATCTGCATCACAAATATTTATTAGGTTCATAGGTTCATACTAGGCTATCTGCCCTAGGGCATTTATAAGCCTAGCCAGAATGTCTTTGGCTTTCGCCACCCATTTTAAATTTATTTTGCTATGCCCTTTTTCGAGGTTAGTATACTGTGCCTCTGTCTAACAGTGACACAGAAGTGATACCCTTGGTAAACCTATGATCTCCCATCCACTCATCAAGATTCCTCTTGAAGAGAGTCAATGAGGGACTCTGCCTAACCTGGACTGGGATTTTATTCCAGAGTGAAGGGAGCCTCTGGGTTATGAATCTGTCCCTCCAGCATGTCCTATTTATTTCAATGCTGAGGTTCAAGTCTCTCGAGCACGTAGCTCGATGGGATTTGGATTTTCTGCGGTGCAGCATGTCCATTAATTCCGGGTTGGACATGGCTTTATACGTCAGGCACAGATCGCCTATGAACAGGCGGTATGCCACTGAGTAGAGCGGGAGTTTCTTTAACCGGGCAGCATATGGCATCTGTTTAAGCCCCTTGATCCTCTTGGTGAGGTACTTTTGGGGTCTTTCCAGTTGCTGCAGGTGTCTGGTAAGGTACATCCCAAAAGGGGCATTGTACTCAATTATGGGCCTGATGAGGGATGAGTAAAGAGGCACGATGACCTCCCCTGATCTAGATGTGAATCCCTTCATGATTAGGTGGGCTATATAAAATGTTTTTCTAACCACTTTGGCCACGTGGTTGTCAAATGAGAGATTGCTATCAACTTGGGTCCCCAGGTCCCTAATTACTTCTTCTGTACTTAATGGATTACCACCTATGTGGTAATTTGTGGCGCTTTGTTTTGCCAAAGGGATGACTATACACTTTTGGCATTTAGCTTGAGGCCATGGCTCTGGCACCAGTTGTCTGTTTCTATGAGGCCCTTTTGGAGGATGCTTGTGTCGGCTGGAGAGTTGATTATGGCACCCAGTTTGCAGTCATCTGCAAACTTGGTCAGCCACAGTCCTTCCGTGTTGGCCTGTACCTCCGAGAAATATATACCGAACAAGAGAGGTCCCAGGACTGAGCCTTGTGGGACACCACTTGTAACTGGTTTGGAGTCTGACATGGCTCCAGCAATTCTAACCATGTGGGTTCTGTCCTTGAGCCAGTTTGCAATCCATCTAGTGACATAGGGGTTTATATTTAAGCTGGTGAGCGTATCTATAATGCCTGAGTGGGGTATTGTATCGAAGGCTTTTGCGAGGTCCAGATAGGCTGTGTGGACCACCTTCCCCTTGTCAATGGCCTTGGTGACTGTTTCAAAGAAATCAACCAGGTTTAAGAGGCAGGATCTGCCCTTAACAAAGCCGAACTGGGTAGGATCCAGTGTCTGTAGGTCCCCAATATCTTTATTTATGAGGTTCATGATGATCCTTTCCATAGCTTTGCAGACCAAGCTAGTCAGGCTTATGGGGCAATAGTTTCCAGGATCTGTTGAGGCACCACCTTTATGGAGAGGGACCACTGTTGCTGTACGCCACTCTTTGGGCACATATCCTGTAGTAAGGCTGAGATTGAACAGTAGTTTTATGTTTGGGTTTAGCTCTTCTTGGAGTTCATGTAGGACGCAGCCCGGGACACCATCTGGTCCCATTGATGCTGTGTTTTTTGCTTTAGAGAGGGCGGCTCTTACCTGAGCATCTGAGATGTCAGGGGGGCAGCTCTCTGCTGGGATAGATATTTGCCCTTTTGGTGGGGGGGGGGGGTTTGCGCTGAACCTGTCAGCTAGGATGTTGGCAATGTCTGTGGGTTTGGTGTATTTTTTGTCATTTAGGACTAATTCTGAGCATATCTGGGAATTACCACCCAGGTTCCTAACACAACTAAAGAAAGCCTTGTGATTATCCTTAGTGTCCTGTGCAATTTTTCTCTCGAAGCTGGCCTTAGACAATTTTATGAGTGCCCGTAGTTTTTTGCTAATACTGATCAGTGATGCCTTCCCTTTTTGGGATTTTGCTCTTTCACTTAGTAGCTTCCTCCTTCTATTGTATAGTTTGTTTATGGCTGGGGTCCACCAGACAGGATGTCTGCCTTTGGAGGATTGGGTCTTGGTTTTATTTGGGATCGCATGATCCATGCATTCCTGAAGGAGTTCATAGAATGCATTTATAAAGGATTCTGCGGTCTGGGCCATATTTTCCACAGACCCGGGGGCTTTGAAGGATTCCACCTCAGTTTTGAGGAGTGTGAAATTTGCTTTAGAGAAGTTTTTCACTGTGGTTTTCTGGGCAGGGGGTGGGGTCGGGATGTGAATATCCAGTGAGATTAGTTTATGGTCTGATCTTATCAGTGAGGGATACACTTCTGGTCTGGAGCATAGAGTCCCCATGTTGGTGATGATCAGGTCCAGTATGTTTTCCCCTCTTGTGGGAGTGGTAACAAGTTGTTCCATAGCATTTGAGTTTATACATTCTAGGAACATTTGGGCTAGGGTGTTGGAGCTAGAGTAATGCTCCCAGTCTATGTTTGGGTAGTTGAAGTCGCCCATTATAATGGTGTTTGGAGAGTCCTTCATATTTTCCAGTGTTCTCAGGAAGGCCGAGTGGGGTTCCTGGGTTTGGGAGGGTGGTGTGTAGCAGGCTATAAACTGGAAGGCAGTTTTACCCACTGTTAGTTGCACATGGATAGTCTCTGATGCTTCGTGCTTTGCCACCAACCTGGAGGTGTGGGTATCTTTGATGAATATCGATACTCCCCCTCCTTTTGTGGTTTGGTCCAAGTTTTGGGGCTGAAAAGCATGGTATGAGGTATAACCTGGTAGTGCTGGGGTGCTCTCGGGAGCCCTGAACCAGGTTTCTGTTACTGTACAGATATCGATGTTCTCCATGCTAAGGAGAGTTTCAAGTGTGTGCATCTTGAGGTTTAGACTTCTGGCGTTGAGTAGCATTACTCTTAGTTTCTTATCCCTTGTGATACCTATGGAGGTGGGTTTGTCTTTTGAGCCTTGCCTAAAAAAGACACTATGGGGGTAGCAAGAGCCTTTGCCAATATCCAAAAGCCCAGGGGTGACAGGTGCAAGCCGTCCCTAGCGAAGCATCGTGGCTTGTCGAGCATATCATCCCAAGCTGACAGGCATTGGATCCCCTTTGAATGACACCAGTACTTAAGCCAATTGTTGAAATTGATCGTCTTGTCTTCATATTGGCATCCACTGGTCCTGCACCACCCTTGGGTGGAACTGCCTCAGGGGATGGGTTCATCCCCCCTGGGCACAGGTGCAGAGAGGATCCTGTCACCCGCAATAAGTTCTCAGAGATGGTGCGCAGGGTCATCCAGCAGGATTTGAATGACCGACTGTGCCAGATCGAGGGCAGATTGATGCACCTCAAGGGGCAGGCTGGCCCCACACCCAGCACCCAGCAAAGGCACCTTCAGGGCCATGAAGGGACAGTGGTGACTGCCCATGGGTGGGGATCAATTTCCCACTGTTTTCATCTGGGGACACTTGGTGAGGGTAAGATGCTACTCAAGGTCAGGGTCATACTGGCCTGGGCTACATGCTCAGAGAGCTCCTCTATGTCTCTTTTCATGTAGTCCAGGGGAGGTACGTCTCAGGTCATTCAAACCAGCATGGACAATGACTGAGTCATATTTGTACTTGCCTTGGAGTGACCTGAGTGCTTGTGTTATGTGGTGGATCCTAGCGCCCAGCAGGCTGCTCACCATAACCCTCTCCTTGTTCAGCCTGGTGAGCGGGACGTCAGTGTGCCTGACTATAGAGTCACCAATTACAAGTGTATCAGGTGTGTTGTTTAGTCTTAAGGGCTGTGACTGTTCGGCACACTGGCTTTGTGAGATATGTGTTGCACGTGTTTTGTTTTGGGATAGCGGTTGCTTGGGTGTCTGCTTTGGAGGTCTCTGCTGCTTAGGCCAATCTTTATTTAGAGCCTCCGAGTATGTTTTTGTGTGATTATGTGTTTGGTTTGCTGTCGTGGTAAGTCTATGTGAGACTGGAATTGTAGTGAGTGTGGTTTCCTTCTCCTCCTGACTGGTTATGCCAGTACTGAGTTGAGAGAGCTTAGCCTCCAGTTTGGCTATATGGTTGCATCTCTCACATGTGTTGGAATTTGTTGGGAGGAGGAGAGGGTTGTCTGTGTACATGAGGCAGTTGTAACATTGCCTCAAGATTCCCAGATTCACCAGCTGGACCGGAGAGGAGATTGACAACTGACCTTTGGACATGCTAGAATAATATTGGGAATTCCTTTATAATTGAAAACAAGGGCCAGTGGGGAGTGAGGGTGCAGTGCTTTTCATTTTTAGTGCTGACTTATATAATTGCTCACTAAAGGTAACTTAAATGCAAACACGACAAACAGTAACTTCTTATACTATGGGTATGGTTTCATTTGCACATATGTTGTTTTTCAAAACCTAATGTAGGGCCTTGTGCTGTATTATTGGTTATATATTTCAATGGTTGCATACTAACATACCTTGTTGAAATTCCACTGTTGTTGGCCTTTTGCCATAACTGTTACTGCCATGCTGTTACAATAATGACTGTTATTCCATTTATGCCTGTGTTCTGAATGCTATGCAATTCTGGTGTTCTGGGTAATTAGAACACCCATGCATGCTGTAATAACTAACGTTGAAATGTTTTGTTCATGACTAACCAATACACTTTAACAAACCTCAACACCATAGAACGTTTGGGTAGGCCGATCCCAGCGGATCCGCCTGTCTTACCTCATCTGGCCATGGCACCAGGTCCCAGCACATCTGGGACTTAACCTGGAGCTGCCTCCTCCACTGGTCCTGCACCACCCTTTGGTGGAACTGCCTCAGGGGATGGGTTCATCCCCCCTGGGCACAGGTGCAGAGAGGATCCTGTCACCCACAATAAGTTCTCAGAGATGGTGTGCAGGGTCATCCAGCAGGATTTGAATGACCGACTGTGCCAGATCGAGGGCAGATTGGTGCACCTCGAGGGGCAGGCTGGCCCCACACCCAGCACCCAGCAAAGGCACCTTCAGGGCCATGAAGGGACAGTGGTGACTGCCCATGGGTGGGGATCAATTTCCCACTGTTTTCATCTGGGGACACTTGGTCCTCTGATTCCCAACCACCCTGCCAAGGTGTTTACTCCCCTCATGTGTCATACACCTTCCCTGTCTGCTGTCTTCTCTGTCTTGTCTGTCTGCAAAAGCAACCTCTCCTACCCAACTTACCTCCTCAAAGTACCTACAACCCTTCCCCAACATTCCACTCTCTCCTTAAAAAAAGAAAAAAATGTCCCACAAAAAATATCGTCCCATACATAGTTCTCCATTTTGCTCCCACATACACTGGCATCAATCAATAATCACAGCAATTAATCAACCAAGTTATGTCACCCACATCCCTACCTGTGGGATGTGAGGCTCCAAATTCAAAATTGTCTAAAACATACACAGCTGTTGCTGTAATAAAAATGGATAGCTATGGTCCTTTCTTACACCTGTCCTGCGCATCCCTACCTGCCTTTCATATTGTTTTCCCCCTGCTTGCCGCCATTTCACCACTTTCCTATTATCCCTTTTTTCTTTTCTTTTTTTGGAAATAGTGTGGGTTTAAGCAGGATTAAGTGCCGCCTGGTGCACAAACCTATGTAAACCTGCATAAAACTGCTTTATTCACTCTATCTGATGCAGACATTGTTCTGCACATCAATAAAAATAATCAGCCCTGCTAAATCTCGAACCCAGGACCCTCTCAACTATGTCAGAACAACACACCATTACACCAACTCAGCTCTAGAGAATCACTGATGCTTTTGTAAATATATCATGCAGTACAGTGATGTAACATTAGGGAAAAAACATACCCCTGCCAAGTACTAAAGGCATGACCCTGTCAACTAGAGTATAGTGCATTAGACCACTATGCCAACTCAGCTCTGGAGAATTTTTACAAACATATTCTGATTGCCAGTGACACAATGTTCCTATATATACTGATATACATCACAGTGTACTTGGGCATCTGACACAGACACCGAACCAGTACACAGGCAAATAAATCCTGCTGGATGTTACGGGAGGCCTACAATATCAGGCAGAGCTGACAAATGCACAGACTGCTGCTGAATGTGCACAGTTGTGCCCCCTACTTATGGCAGGGTTGTCATAAAACCTATTCTGTGTGCTGACATACTGGCAAGGCAGAGCAGATTGGGGTTAGAAAATCATGACAGACAGCTCAACAGCTCAGTGTCACATTTCATACCCATCTGAACACGCATTGCCATGCCAATCCTGTGTAACACACTGTATGCATGCACATATGTCTTACAATGTGCCATACTAATGACTCGGTAGCTCTAGCAGTTACATTCCTAGCATGTGCCACATCTGGACACCCACAGTCTTGGCCCACAGTCCAAGTCCACTCTGTGGCACGACAACTACATGCATGTCAACACAACATAAGAATAACTGAGCCCTGCAATGTCCAGCAAAACTGGTTGTTCCTACCGCAGTCACTGCCACCCACAGTAACATGTTAAAGGCCTGCATGGTGGGACACATTTCACAAATATGAATATGTGTTGTAAATATTGCCTACCACTCTCTGGATGGCAGTATTACATAACATATGTACCAGAGGCACATGCTTCACCTGGACTGTTAGGGGTACCCTCAACCTGGTCATGCTATGACACAACAGCTGACACCGGGCCCTCACTGACAGTAACAGCTTGCTGTCCCCAATGTCTTCACAATCCCTAGTCTGACTCCTGGCCAGAATGCAGCAGCTGTGGCCTGCTACACATGCAGCAGTATGTCCATCTACCTTCTACAGACCTAACATACCTCCCAAACACCTGGCAGAGGGCATCCACACAACACTCCTACATAAAGGGTTGGGGGAATGCTCAGGTGAAAGGGACATGTATCCTACAAACATACACAGCTGATAGACCAGCATCAACTGCTGCAGCATGCACATTCAGATAAAAAGGATGTATGCCTGTCTCCTTACTGACCCTAACACACATTGTTAAACAGGACACTGCTACAGAATCTGAAAGTCTGTTAACAATGGCCAGACATAGCATGCAAAACTGTAGACATAACACATCAATCCAAACAGTGGACAGTATTTCTACTTACCCTCTGTGATGCTGTAGCTCCCACACCTCGATAATGTCCTCCTCGCAGGCCAGGGAAAAGGGGCAAGGCCTACATGAAGGCCTTAATTATAGCACTGTATTGTCATTGCATTGGCTAATGAAAAGGCAACCCAGCTGTTCTGGATGCTATTAGCAAGTGGGAGTCACAGATTGTTGCACAGGCAATCGCCTGTTCATGAGCATTACATACAAAAGGTAAGCTACTGCCTATGGTAAACAGGTCTGTCACCTTCTTCATGAAAACAGACTGTGATTTCCTAGGAGACTACCACTCAATTTTTTCTCACAAAGAATTACAGCTTTATACCAGGTATGTCATAGAATTCAGCATGTAATGGAATGCAGATGGTTCATAGGTTTATAGGTTCATAGGTTCATAGGTTGGTACTAGGCTATCAGCCCTAGGGCCTATACAAGCCTAGCCATAACAATTCCCTGGCTATTTCTTCCCACATTATTTACTTTCCTGGACCCCTATCTAGCAGGGCGACTGATGTGATCTCTGGGGTGAATTTCCTTTCTCCCACCCAATCGTCAAGGTTCCTCTTGAAGAGGTCCAAAGAGGCACTCTGCTTGACATGTATGGGCAATCTATTCCAGAGTCTGGGGAGTCTCTGGGTCAGGAACCTATCCCTCCAGCATGTTTTGTTTATTGTGATGACAAGGTTTAGATCCCTGGAGCGTGTAGCTCTGAGGAATTGGGATTTCTTTAAGTGTAGCATGTCCAACAGCTCTGGGTTTGACATGGCCTTGTATGTTAAGCAGAGATCGCCTCTGAGTAAACGATATGCGACAGAGTATAGGTGGAGTTTTTTAAGGCGGTCAGCATAGGGCATCTGCTTTAGGCCTGTGATTCTTTTAGTGAGGTATTTCTGAGGCCTTTCCAGTTGTTGCAGATGTCTTGAGAGGTACATACCAAATGGGGCGTTGTATTCTATAATGGGTCTAATGAGGGATGAGTACAGTGGGACAATGACCTCCTTTTTTCTGGATGAAAAGCCCTTCGTGATGAGGTGTGCCACATAGAAGGATTTCCTGACTGTTGTGGCGATGTGGTTATTGAAGGTGAGACCACTGTCCACCTGTGTCCCTAAGTCTCTTATCACACTTTCTGTGTTTAGTGTACTGCCACCTATATAGTAATTCATGGATACATGTTTTTTTCCCAAAGGGGATAACAATACATTTCTTGGCATTGAGCTTGAGCCCATGGCTCTGGCACCAAGCATCTGTTTCTGTAAGGCCCTTTGTAGAGTATCCACATCATTTGGGATTCAATAATGGCTCCCAGTTTGCAGTCATCTGCAAACTTTGTTAGCCAGAGTCCCTTAGTGTTGACCTGTACTTCAGAGAAGTAGATGCCAAACAAGAGCGGCCCCAGGACTGAACCCTGAGGTACTCCACTTGTCACTTGTCTGGAGCTGGATTTGGAGTCAGCTACTTTTACAGTGTGGGTTCTATCAGTAAGCCATTTAGCAACCCATTGGGTGACATAGGGATTAATGCCCAACTTAGTAAGTTTATCTATGATTCCAGAGTAGGGGATGGTGTCAAAGGCCTTGGCAAGGTCTAGATAGGCTGTGTGGACCACCTTACCCTTGTCCATGGCTCTGGAGACTGATTCAAAGAAGTCAATCAGGTTCAGGAGACAAGATCAGCCCTTCACAAACCCAAACTGGGTGGGGTCCAGTGTTTGAAGGTTGCCAATGTCTTTCTTTATAAGTTCCATGATAATACGCTCCATGGCCTTGCAGATAAGGCTTGTCAGACTGATGGGATGGTAGTTTCTGGGATCCAAGGTGGATTCTCCCTTGTGGATTGGGATAACTGTAGCTCTGTGCCACTCAATGGGCACGAAACCTGAGGTGAGGCTATGATTAAACATGACACTTAGGTGAGGTGCCATTTCATATTGTAGTTCATGTAGTACACAGCCCGTGATGTCATCTGGTCCCATGGATGCTGTATTCTTGGCTTTAGAGAGTGCGTTTTGTACCTGTGTGGCCATTATTACTGGAATTTGGCAATCTTCCGGTATTGAGATGGGCCATTTAGGGGATGAGAGGGGGGTGAAGTTGGCACTGAATCGATCTGCCAGGATATTGGCAATATCCTTCGGATCAGTATATTTAATGCCATTCTGTTTTAGCTCAGAGCAGATCTGAGCATTACCATTTAGATTCTTGACATAGTTATAGAATGCTTTGTGGTTGTCTTTGGAATCTTTGGCAATTTTATTTTCGTAACTAGCTTTGGAGGATTTTATGAGGCATCTCAGTTTCTTACTGAGGCTAGTAAGGGAGTTTTTTGCATCCTGGGATTTTCCTCTTTTCTGCAAAAGTTTCTTCCTTTTGTTGTAAAGTTTGTTTATGGCAGGGGACCACCAGATTGGCTTCCTTTTTTTGGATGAGAGCATTTTGGTTCTATTTGGGATGGCACGATTCATGCATGAGTGGATGTGCTCATACAGTGCCTTAGTGTAGGATTCAGCAGTTGAACTTTCAGTTCCTGTCTGCATGAGTGTCATGAAGTTTGTCACTTCTGACTTGAGTAGCATGAAGTCGGCTTTGGAGAAGTTTTTTATGGTGGTTTCTTTACTGGGGGGTGGGGGTGGGATGTGGATGTTAAGGGTGATTAGCTTATGGTCAGACCTGACTAACGAGGGGGTGACCATAGGTATGGAGCATTGATTTCCCATGTTGGTAATGACCAGGTCTAGGATATTGGAGCCCCTGGTGGGACTATGGATTAGTTGATCCAGGGCATTGGAATTTATGAATTCCAAGAACCGTTGCACAAAGGTGTTGAGACATGAGTAGTTTTCCCAGTTAATGGCAGGGTAGTTAAAATCACCCAGTATTAGGGTGTTTGGTTCTATCTTAATATTTTCCAGTATGTTTAGAAAGGTGTAGTGAGAATCTTGGGGTATGGTGGGGGATCTATAGCAAGCTACAATTTGGATTGCAGTCTTACCTAGTGTTAGTTGCACTTGGAGAATTTCAGACACATTGTGTTGGCCAACTAGCCTGGTGGTGTGAATATCCTTGGTGAATATTGACACTCCCCCTTTAGTGTTTCGGTCCTGGTTTGGTGGCCGAAAAGTGTGGTAAGAGTTGTAGCCTGGTATTGCAGGGGTACTCTCTGGAGCCTTGAACCAGGTCTCAGTTACTGCACAGATATCGATGTTCTCCATTTTTAGGAGTGCCTCGAGAGAGTGCATTTTGAGGTTTAGACTTCTAGCATTGAGTAGCATTACCTTCAGATTTTGCATGCTTGTACCTGTTACGGTGGTGGTTTTGTCCTTTGAAGTTTGCCTAAAAAAGGCACTATAGGGGTGGCAAGAGCCTTAGCCAGTAACCTGAATCCCAGGGCGACAGGTGCAGACCATCTCTGGCAAAGCATCGTGGTCTGTCAATCATGTCATCCCAGGCAGACAGATACTGGATCCCCTTTGAATGACACCATAAGCTTAGCCAATTGTTGAAGTCAATCATTTTATCCTTATATTGTGGTATCATTCTGGGTGAAGGCAGGATGCTACTCAGGGCTAGGGTCATACCTGCCTGGGCCACATGATCCGAGAGCTCTTCCATTTCTCTTTTCATGTAGTCCAGGGAGGTACGTCTCAAGTCATTCACTCCAACATGGACAATGACAGAGTCATATTTGTACTTGTTGTGGAGCGACTTGAGTGCATGCATTATGTGGCGGATCCTGGCACCCGACAGGCAGCTGACTGTAATTTTCTCCTTATTGAACCTGGTGAGAGGGACATCAGTGTGCCGGACTATAGAGTCACCTTTGACTAAAGTGTTAGGTACATTGTCTTGCCTTAGGGGCTGTTGCTGGGTGGCACACTGGTGTTGTGAACTATGTGACACATTGGTTGTGATTGGTGTTTGCGTTTCAGCTTCAGAGGTCTTTGTTGCTTGGGTAGGTTACAGTTAAGGGCCTCTGCATATGTGGATTTAGTGTTGCTATATGTGGGTGTTGGTGGTGTGGGTTTAGAAGGGCTATGTGTTGCTTGAGGTGTAGTGTGGGTGTTAACCTTCTCCTCTTGACTGTTTAGCACAATCTTGGGTGGAGAGAGCTTTGCTTCCATTTTGGCTATGTAAGTGCATCTCTCACAGGTTGTAGTGTTGGGTGGTAGGAGGAGAGGGTTGTATGTGTACATGAGGCAATTGCTGCATTGTCCCAGTTTGCCCAGATTCACCAGGTGGACAGGAGAAATCACCGGAGGCTGACCCTTGGACATGCCTGGTTTGGGGCTTTTTTTTTTTTTGTAAAGTATAGGAGCTGTTTCCTTAGCAAGGTACTTTGCAATTATAGGCTGTTTAGTGCCTACTATTAATTTCTCCTTGTTAACAAGGAGAGTTCAGTGTTTGTATGAGTTTAAGGCTTCCTAGTGCTTTCCAGCAGGTATTAGAGAAATGCTAGTAACAGGGATGCTTAAAGGTAAGATTGAAAAGAATGCACTCTGCAGTGTGCACTAGAGAAGTTAGATGTGAAAGTAGGTAACTTAAGTTTTACCTGTTTAAAAAGTTAAGGTTTAGTGGAGAGTTACTATTTTTAAAACAGCAAGATGGATTGAAACGGGTGGTCACTTTTGTATTTTGGTACTATGAAATACTGTAGGATGGCCAATAAATTTAAATAATTGAAGGGGTGGGATTTCAAAAATGATGATTTTGTGATTACTCACATAAGCCAGGGAAAGTAGAGAGAAATGAGATATATGGTCAGATTAACATAAGAGGCGGGCAACTAGAAAGACAGTGGTATTTAACAAGACAACTTAAATGGGTGGGAGGGCGGGAAAAATTCTGCCTGACTCAGAACAGAGAGAGCTGTGGTCTCTTTTGAAGTTTTAATATACTGTTAAAACAGAATGCAAGCAAAACACATGGTAAAGAAAACAAACTACAGTATTCAAAATATAGAAAGGCAATACAGTAATACAAAAATAACAGCAAACTAACCTTTCCTTCACAGCAAAGTGTAGCAGAGTTTGGATGAGCCTTTCTGGTAAAGCTCTGAAATGTTTTAGTTTACTCCTTAAATAGAAATTTTAGTTCCTAGCTCCACCCCCTCTGTTAACAAGTGATTAACCTTAAGTGACCTCTTCTGTCTTATGAATGAGTCCTTAATTAATCAGTTCTTATTTCTGCTTGACTCAGAACAGAGAGAGCTGTGGTCTCTTTTGAAGTTTTAATATGCTGTTAAAACAGAATGCAAGCAAAACACAAGGTAAAGAAAACAAACTACAGTATTCAAAATATAGAAAGGCAATACAGTAATACAAAAAAAAGCAAACTAACCTTTCCTTCACAGCAAAGTGTAGCAGAGTCTGGATGAGCCTTTCTGGTAAAGCTCTGAAATGTTTTAGTTTACTCCTTAAATAGAAATTTTAGTTCCTAGCTCCACCCCCTCTGTTAACAAGTGATTAACCTTAAGTGACCTCTTCTGTCTTATGAATGAGTCCTTAATTAATCAGTTCTTATTTCTGCCTGACTCAGCACAGAGAGAGCTGTGGTCTCTTTTGAAGTTTTAATATGCTGTTAAAACAGAATGCAAGCAAAACACAAGGTAAAGAAAACAAACTACAGTATTCAAAATATAGAAAGGCAATACAGTAATACAGAAAAAGCAAACTAACCTTTCCTTCACAGCAAAGTGTAGCAGAGTCTGGATGAGCCTTTCTTGTAAAGCTCTGAAATGTTTTAGTTTACTCCGTAAATAGAAATTTTAGTTCCTAGCTCCACCCCCTCTGTTAACAAGTGATTAACCTTAAGTGACTTCTTCTGTCTTATGAATGAGTCCTTAATTAATCAGTTCTTATTTCTGCCTGACTCAGAACAGAGAGAGCTGTGGTCTCTTTTGAAGTTTTAATATGCTGTTAAAACAGAATGCAAGCAAAACACAAGGTAAAGAAAAGAAAACTACAGTATTCAAAATATAGAAAGGCAATACAGTAATACAACAAATAAAAGCAAACTAACCTTTCCTTCACAGCAAAGTGTAGCAGAGTCTGGATGAGCCTTTCTGGTAAAGCTCTGAAATGTTTTAATTTACTCCTTAAATAGAAAGTTTAGTTCCTAGCTCCACCCCCTCTGTTAACAAGTGATTAACCTTAAGTGACCTCTTCTGTCTTATGAATGAGTCCTTAATTAATCAGTTCTTATTTCTGCCTGACTCAGAACAGAGAGAGCTGTGGTCTCTTTTGAAGTTTTAATATGCTGTTAAAACAGAATGCAAGCAAAACACAAGGTAAAGAAAACAAACTACAGTATTCAAAATATAGAAAGGCAATACAGTAATACAAAAAATAAAAGCAAACTAACCTTTCCTTCACAGCAAAGTGTAGCAGAGTCTGGATGAGCCTTTCTGGTAAAGCTCTGAAATGTTTTAGTTTACTCCTTAAATAGAAATTTTAGTTCCTAGCTCCACCCCCTCTGTTAACAAGTGATTAACCTTAAGTGACCTCTTCTGTCTTATGAATGTGTCCTTAATTAATCAGTCCTTATTTCTGCCTGACTCAGAACAGAGAGAGCTGTGGTCTCTTTTGAAGTTTTAATATGCTGTTAAAACAGAATGCAAGCAAAACACAAGGTAAAGAAAACAAACTACAGTATTCAAAATATAGAAAGGCAATGCAGTAATACAAAAAATAAAAACAAACTAACCTTTCCTTCACAGCAAAGTGTAGCAGAGTCTGGATGAGCCTTTCTGGTAAAGCTCTGAAATGGTTTAGTTTACTCCTTAAATAGAAATTTGAGTTCCTAGCTCCACCCCCTCTGTTAACAAGTGATTAACCTTAAGTGACCTCTTCTGTCTTATGAATGAGTCCTTAATTAATCAGTTCTTATTTCTGCCTGGCTCAGAACAGAGAGAGCTGTGGTCTCTTTTGAAGTTTTAATATGCTGTTAAAACAGAATGCAAGCAAAACACAAGGTAAAGAAAACAAACTACAGTATTCAAAATATAGAAAGGCAATGCAGTAATACAAAAAATAAAAGCAAACTAACCTTTCCTTCACAGCAAAGTGTAGCAGAGTCTGGATGAGCCTTTCTGGTAAAGCTCTGAAATGGTTTAGTTTACTCCTTAAATAGAAATGTGAGTTCCTAGCTCCACCCCCTCTGTTAACAAGTGATTAACCTTAAGTGACCTCTTCTGTCTTATGAATGTGTCCTTAATTAATCAGTTCTTATTTCTGCCTGACTCAGAACAGAGAGAGAGCTGTGGTCTCTTTTGAAGTTTTAATATGCTGTTAAAACAGAATGCAAGCAAAACACATGGTAAAGAAAACAAACTACAGTATTCAAAATATAGAAAGGCAATACAGTAATACAAAAAATAAAAGCAAACTAACCTTTCCTTCACAGCAAAGTGTAGCAGAGTTTGGATGAGCCTTTCTGGTAAAGCTCTGAAATGTTTTAGTTTACTCCTTAAATAGAAATTTTAGTTCCTAGCTCCACCCCCTCTGTTAACAAGTGATTAACCTTAAGTGACCTCTTCTGTCTTATGAATGAGTCCTTAATTAATCAGTTCTTATTTCTGCCTGACTCAGAACAGAGAGAGCTGTGGTCTCTTTTGAAGTTTTAATATGCTGTTAAAACAGAATGCAAGCAAAACACAAGGTAAAGAAAACAAACTACAGTATTCAAAATATAAAAGGCAATACAGTAATACAAAAAAGCAAACTAACCTTTCCTTCACAGCAAAGTGTAGCAGAGTCTGGATGAGCCTTTCTGGTAAAGCTCTGAAATGTTTTAGTTTACTCCTTAAATAGAAATTTTAGTTCCTAGCTCCACCCCCTCTGTTAACAAGTGATTAACCTTAAGTGACCTCTTCTGTCTTATGAATGAGTCCTTAATTAATCAGTTCTTATTTCTGCCTGACTCAGCACAGAGAGCTGTGGTCTCTTTTGAAGTTTTAATATGCTGTTAAAACAGAATGCAAGCAAAACACAAGGTAAAGAAAACAAACTACAGTATTCAAAATATAGAAAGGCAATACAGAAAAGCAAACTAACCTTTCCTTCACAGCAAAGTGTAGCAGAGTCTGGATGAGCCTTTCTTGTAAAGCTCTGAAATGTTTTAGTTTACTCCCTAAATAGAAATTTTAGTTCCTAGCTCCACCCCCTCTGTTAACAAGTGATTAACCTTAAGTGACTTCTTCTGTCTTATGAATGAGTCCTTAATTAATCAGTTCTTATTTCTGCCTGACTCAGCACAGAGAGAGCTGTGGTCTCTTTTGAAGTTTTAATATGCTGTTAAAACAGAATGCAAGCAAAACACAAGGTAAAGAAAACAAACTACAGTATTCAAAATATAGAAAGGCAATACAGTAATACAAAAAAAGCAAACTAACCTTTCCTTCACAGCAAAGTGTAGCAGAGTCTGGATGAGCCTTTCTTGTAAAGCTCTGAAATGTTTTAGTTTACTCCGTAAATAGAAATTTTAGTTCCTAGCTCCACCCCCTCTGTTAACAAGTGATTAACCTTAAGTGACTTCTTCTGTCTTATGAATGAGTCCTTAATTAATCAGTTCTTATTTCTGCCTGACTCAGAACAGAGAGAGCTGTGGTCTCTTTTGAAGTTTTAATATGCTGTTAAAACAGAATGCAAGCAAAACACAAGGTAAAGAAAACAAACTACAGTATTCAAAATATAGAAAGGCAATACAGTAATACAAAAAATAAAAGCAAACTAACCTTTCCTTCACAGCAAAGTGTAGCAGAGTCTGGATGAGCCTTTCTGGTAAAGCTCTGAAATGTTTTAGTTTACTCCTTAAATAGAAAGTTTAGTTCCTAGCTCCACCCCGTCTGTTAACAAGTGATTAACATTAAGTGACCTCTTCTGTCTTATGAATGAGTCCTTAATTAATCAGTTCTTATTTCTGCCTGACTCAGAACAGAGAGAGCTGTGGTCTCTTTTGAAGTTTTAATATGCTGTTAAAACAGAATGCAAGCAAAACACAAGGTAAAGAAAACAAACTACAGTATTCAAAATATAGAAAGGCAATACAGTAATAAAAATTAACAGCAAACTAACCTTTCCTTCACAGCAAAGTGTAGCAGAGTCTGGATGAGCCTTTCTGGTAAAGCTCTGAAATGTTTTAGTTTACTCCTTAAATAGAAATTTTAGTTCCTAGCTCCACCCCCTCTGTTAACAAGTGATTAACCTTAAGTGACCTCTTCTGTCTTATGAATGAGTCCTTAATTAATCAGTTCTTATTTCTGCCTGACTCAGAACAGAGAGAGCTATGGTCTCTTTTGAAGTTTTAATATGCTGTTAAAACAGAATGCAAGCAAAACACAAGGTAAAGAAAACAAACTACAGTATTCAAAATATAGAAAGGCAATACAGTAATAGAAAAATAAAAGCAAACTAACCTTTCCTTCACAGCAAAGTGTAGCAGAGTCTGGATGAGCCTTTCTGGTAAAGCTCTGAAATGTTTTAGTTTACTCCTTAAATAGAAATTTTAGTTCCTAGCTCCACCCCCCTCTGTTAACAAATGATTAACCTTAAGTGACCTCTTCTGTCTTATGAATGAGTCCTTAATTAATCAGTCCTTATTTCTGCCTGACTCAGAACAGAGAGAGCTGTGGTCTCTTTTGAAGTTTTAATATGCTGTTAAAACAGAATGCAAGCAAAACACAAGGTAAAGAAAACAAACTACAGTATTCAAAATATAGAAAGGCAATGCAGTAATACAAAAAATAAAAGCAAACTAACCTTTCCTTCACAGCAAAGTGTAGCAGAGTCTGGATGAGCCTTTCTGGTAAAGCTCTGAAATGGTTTAGTTTACTCCTTAAATATAAATTTGAGTTCCTAGCTCCACCCCCTCTGTTAACAAGTGATTAACCTTAAGTGACCTCTTCTGTCTTATGAATGAGTCCTTAATTAATCAGTTCTTATTTCTGCCTGACTCAGAACAGAGGGAGCTGTGGTATCTTTTGAAGTTTTAATATGCTGTTAAAACAGAATGCAAGCAAAACACAAGGTAAAAAAACAAACTACAGTATTCAAAATATAGAAAGGCAATACAGTAATATAAAAAATAAAAGCAAACTAACCTTTCCTTCACAGCAAAGTGTAGCAGAGTCTGGATGAGCCTTTCTGGTAAAGCTCTGAAATGTTTTAGTTTACTCCTTAAATAGAAATTTTAGTTCCTAGCTCCACCCCCTCTGTTAACAAGTGATTAACCTTAAGTGACCTCTTCTGTCTTATGAATGAGTCCTTAATTAATCAGTTCTTATTTCTGCCTGACTCAGAACAGAGAGAGCCGTGGTCTCTTTTGAAGTTTTAATATGCTGTTAAAACAGAATGCAAGCATGATGCAGTCATGGGAAATATGAATTTCAGCAGTAGGTCTCAACAACATTTCTTGGAATGCCATGTTGCTGTTAGTTTGCTGTCCAGCACCTATGGCTCTGTCTGCAGTGACATAGATCACAGCTCTGGCCTCTGAGTCACCCCAGCAATGGTCAGCTCACATATGACTGCTACAGGATTGTCTGTTGTACAATAGTGACAGTAAGTACTGGTGGATACAGCTGGCATATCGCATCATGTACTGTCAATTAGCCCCCCTCAGTCTGTGAATGTCATACAGGCTTAGTTCAAAGATTGTCCAGGTGTCCATCATTGTTTCTGACATTCTCTGGCTAGGTCACTTTGTACACCACTCCAGTATCTCATTGCCTGAGACCTATGGTTAGTATACCTGGTGGCTCTGCAGCAGGACAGCAGGTTATAGGCAGTAGTAGTGTGGGGACACTAGCTCTGCCTCAGCAGCAGTGCATGCATAGTGAGCATACAATGTAAGTCAATGAATACAGTACCAAATATGAATGCACCAGTACTATGTTCCATGGGGTCTATCATGTCACAGTGACATTCCCCAAACTCTGGGGACAACCATCATGTATTGTCCAACTGCTGTGCAGAAATCCATATTTATCTGGCAGGGGGTCTACATCTATCAGGCACATGTACACATTCCGCAAGCATCTGGGGACTGCAGATGTCAGACACCTACGAGGAGGACACCCTACACCACATATCCAGTGCGGTCAGTTATTGTGTAGCACAGATGTTGCTGGAATGTCCACATACACTTGTAGTTCCACTCACCTATTTGCTGGATGTAGGCTGGATGACATTGTACTGTAATGGTGCCCGTAGAAGATACACAACAATTGATGGCAGTGATGGGTGTGGACACATACCAACACAGTCTGTCACAGCACTCAGGCCATAACTAGTATTGCTGGTACCATATGAGGTTACCAGGCTATGGGCCCTGAGCACCTATATGCCTAGGCCAGATGTTAACCAATGTGTATGCAAGGCAACACCTGATGCCCCCATCCAACAGGGACACAGGTGGTACCCCAAGGGTGTATGTGCATGTAACCATCCAGTTATCCAGGTTACACCTGCAAAGGTGTAAATAGCTACCTTGCCTAATGTGGATAGGGTGCCCATTCTACAGCAGGGTGAGTGAGTGGGACACACATCTGAGCTGCCAACAAGCCCAGTTCATGTCACACACCAGGTTGAGGGCATGTGTGTGTAACATAGTTAAGCATGAGTTGCACTTGTGCAGCAGTCCCATCAGTGTAGAGTCTGTGATTGCCTTGTATGCCACAATGAGGTCACCCCTGAGGAGTATGTATGAAACCAGGTAGAGGACTGGGCATATAGCCTATCTGTGTATGGTAGATGTTTGAGGTCCTGATGTTGCCTGGTGGGGAACCTCAGTTATGTCCCAAGCTGCTGCATGTGCTGTGTAATGTGAATGATGAACAGGGAATCATAGACAATACTGGGCCTTATTGGATGAAATACAGGGATGTTTATACCCCATGTCACTTGATGGCATACCCTTATGTATGACATGGGCGATGTAGCAGGATTACCTTACAATAGAAGCAACATTTTGGTGAAATGTCATGTTGCCAAACACCTGTGTCCACAGATCCCTGATGACTGACTGCATGCCTAGGATGTTGTTAGAACTGTGATAATATGTGTAGACGTCATTCTCCTCAAAGGAGTTGACACTGCATGTCCTGGCATGTGGCCTGAGGCCATGTGTCTGGTAACAGTCATTTATCTGTGTGAGACCCTTCTAGGCAGATGTCCACATCACTAGGAAATCCAGTAATGGCACACAGCATGCAGTCATCCACAGACATGGTCAGACATAGGCTAATGGCTGTTACCTGCACCTCAGTAGTGTACATCACACATAACAGAGGCCCAAACACAAAACAATAGGTTACACCTCTAGTCATGGGTGAACTGCTTGAGGTGGATTCCCCTATGTGGAATAGGTGGTTTGTGTCAGTGCACCAGTGTGCTACCCCTATGGTAACATATGGTGTGATGTATACTTGAGAGTGTTATATCTATAATGGCTAGGTGGGTTATACTGTCACAGAGTTTGTCCAGGTCAAGGTAGGCAGTTTACATTGTCAAACCCCCCAACCATGACTTTGGTGACTGTGTCATAGAGGTCAACCTAGTGTAACAGACATGAACCCTTCCTCGACAAAGCTTAACTGTCTGTGATGGAGTGTGTGCAGGTTGCCAATGTCTTTGTTAATGGGGTTCACTATAAACTGTGCCATGGCCTTGCAGACCAGCCTAGTTAGGCTGCTGGATCTATCATGTGATTGAGTGGTGGATGCCCCACATTAGTCTATAGGGCTGACAGCAGTCGTCCATCAAATGGCTGGACCAAAGACGGTAGTAAGGCCTCCTTTGAATACAGTGCCTTATGATGTTGCAAGGTTATCCTTGGGGTCATGTAAGAAGCATCCTGTGATGTGGTAGTCTCCCATGGCAGATGTATACCATGACTGTCACATGGCAGTGGTGACCTGTTCCCTCCATATAGAAGACGTGTGAGTTACTGTGGACATCCTGATGTACTGATGGGGGAGATGGGGTGAAGCCTACACAGACTCTGTCAGGCATCCAGTATGTTATATTAACAGCACAGGTATACCTAGTGTCCTTGACCACCACAAGTGAGCAGATGCAGTTGCTTCCTGTGCTGTTGCAGACATATGTGCAGTAGGGTAGAAGACTGTCTTTAGTGGATGTAGACAATGTAAGCTCTGTGTTTGTTGTGCAGGTTTGCAGGACTGATCCCATTCTCATGTACACGCTAAGGAGACATTGCTTCAAAATGGCCACCTGCCTCTACTTTGTTTCAGCCAGTGGTATGTCATTCCTGTTATGGACGGTATGTATTGCAGATGTCCACAAGACAGATGTACATATCTTAGCAGAGGATGATGTAGGCCTGTTAGGTATAGCTGACTACATGCATCTATACAAATGCACATATAGCACTTGTGTGTATGTGTGGATATTGGTGCCAGTCCTTAATGAGAGGTCGGAGGTTGTGAGGCTGTGTATCCTCCCAGGAGGATGTACTACATGTTGGCAGTGTATGTATGGCTGACCATAGCTAGGTAGGTATTGTGGGAGGTAGTGATTGCAAATGTGACCGCATGATGGTTGTTTTGCCATGAAGGATGACACTGTAGGGATACTGCAGTGGTAACCTGTGTTGTGTAATGTCAACTGCAATACACCTTCACCTCATTTGGGGGTAGCCCTTGGCCACATCAAGGTGTTTGTAATTGTACTGTTGCTGGCTCCCTGGCCATTTGTGTGCTGGCATGGGTACGTCTTACAATGTATGTTAGGGTCATTCAACTGACCCAGGATCAGGGTACAGACATGACTCCTAATACCGTTGATGAGGTCCATATAGGCAGAAAAGGCTTCCTGGTCAAATGTGGTTGCCGGTAGCTAGCTGTGATATGAATAGGTGTGTGCTGGCATTGGTGAACTACCCCTGCAGTGTCCCCTGTGCATCTTACTGACTGTACAGCATGGAGGTGTGTATGTGACTCATATTTACTAAAACTCTATGCCCCATGGCATTACCGGCTACACTTTGGGTTCTGAATGTATGATAGGATGCTTGACCAGGTAAGGCTGGAGTGCTCTCTGCAGCTGTGAACCATGGTCTGTGTGACTGCACAGATTTCTGCAGTTCCCAGGGTTAAGACTGCTTGCAATGAGGGCATTGTCATGTGTACACCTCTACCATTTAGCAGCATGTCCTTCAATGTGTGCTGCACTGACAGTTGTATGTTGATAGTGATAACTTCACCATGTTTACTAATGGAGTCACTATGGGGCTAACGAGAACCACTGCCAGATGCATGAAGACCAGTGAAGACAGATGGAAGCCATCTCTTGCAGAGCATCATGTTCTGTTTGCCATATCATCCCAGACTCACAGGTACTGGTACCCCTGGAAAATCACATGATAAAATGGCACATGTTAAGGGCAATCATTTCCTGATTGTATTGTGGCATCAGTCTGGGTGACAGCAGAATGCTGCATAAGGCTATGGACATGCCTGCCTGGGACACATAATCAATGTGCTCACTCATGTCTCACTGCATATAGTCCAGGGACATACATGTCAGGTCAGGAACATCTACATGTACTGTGACAGACTCATAACAGTACCTCTTGGTGAGAGAAAGCAATGCATATGCAAAATGGTGGAGTCTGTCACCTGACACACAAGTAACTGTGACCATCCACATACACAGCCAAGTGAGAGGCACATCAGTGTGTCTCCAGTGGAGTCCCCTATGTGTAACGTGTGACATATGCTGATGCCTGTGTGGCTGTTGGACACAGATGTGTGGCCATGTGTAGTATATGCTGTGTATGGCTGTTGTGTTCATGTGTGGCTTTGCCTCAGAGATCCCCTTTGTTTGTGGATGTGTATGTTGAGGGCCACTGCAGATGTGTTTGTGTGAGTAAGGTGTACTGATTGTGTTGACAACCTGTTTGGAGACAGATATGCATCCTTGACAGGGAGAGAGCATGGACTGCAGGATCCTACTACCATTGCATCTGTCATGGTGGTGTTTGTAGATGGTTGTCCATCCGTATACATGAGGCAGGTACTGCACAGTGCTAGGACACCCATATCAACCACACTGGCTGGGGAAACTGTAGGACATTGTCCAGCCATATAGTCCAGAATCTGAGGGAGGAAGGCCAAGGAGACCTGAGGGGTGGACCTACATTCCAGGTGATTATTACTACAGTAGGAGGCTGACACCACAGAAGACCATGTAGACAGGCTATGAACAAGCAGTAACAAGTGCAACAGGTACACGCATTGCAACACCTCATAGCACATGCAGCAAGTAGCATGAAATATCAGGATCAGTGTGGCAATGCATGCTGTATTGCCAGTATGTTGCCAATAGGCACAGACATTCTGTGCTGATAGATGGTGGGGTATGATGTGACGGTTAGCAGCGGATAGTGCTGGCAAAAGTGGATGTGCAGGTTGAGTAAATAATGGTGATCAATGTATGAAATCCTGTGATGTGATCCCTAGTTCAAGTCTTTCAGGTGGGATGTTTAGAAGTAGCAATCCACCCTTCTCAGAACCTGAGACCGCTGCAATTGTTGATGCCCTGAGACTCCATCACTGGGTGCTCTTGTCAAGGACTTGCCATAACCAGCAACAATGTGCTGCACTGTGGGCAGACCTGGTAGCAACAGTGAATGATGTGGACCACCAGGACAGGAGCTATGAACAGGTCTGACACCATGCTACTGATATCATGCATCATACATGATACATGGCAAAGGGTTGCAGCTGTGGCCAGGGACCGTGGTGGCATGGGGGAGGGCCTGCTACACAACCACCACTCTCAGCCACAGAGGAGTTCCTGGAAAACCTGGGTTCAGCCACCAGCTCACAGGAAACCATCAGTACATATGTTCTGGAGGTGAGTGGCATGGATTCCACAGCTGAGAAGTGTCCAGGAAAGCCTCCAGTGGTCATCACGGTAATACTGTAGCATTCATAGTGGCAGCTTCTGCATACCTGTACACATATGTCAGGTCAATCTGCATTTGTGGGTGGGGTTTTGTAATGCACACAGGTGCACACATATTGTGAATTTCAGCAATTTTGGTAGTATCACAACTTGTACTGTACATGTTGATAAATGCACATATTATCCTGTACCAATGCCACATGTGTTTGTGCTGACAATACCTCTCCCCCAAAATCCATAGGTACAGCTGGTGTGGCTGTGGACCATCAACCTGTACCTGGTGAGTGTGGAACTGTCTTGTTATGGCTGACCTATACCCAAGGCATGTTAAGGGCTGCCAGTTTGCCATGGACACAACTGTTAGCCATATTGCAATACATGCATGTTCATTTGTGGTGGAGTTCACTGCAGTGCATCACACTGGTAATCACAGTAGCATATTTGCAGGAGCTGTAACATATTAGCACGTAGTTTTGTATAGGTGTACCCAGTCTGCTATACAGAGGTGCATTACTATTTTGTAAACGGGTGCACTGTGTTTTAGGTGAAGGTCCAGCACATACTCTGACTTGTCACATATCTCAGGCTTATATCACGTTGTCAAACTCTTAAAAGTCTGCCCATCATATGGTCGACACTATATGATCGAACTTTTAAAAGTTTGAATGTTTCAATGGAGATCTCCGTACAGTGCAGAATGGGAAGATTTCCCTTTTCTGCATTGTAGTGTGATCTCGGAGTTGGTATGTTTAAAGACCGAGGGGTGTGGGGGGTGCAGTCCCAAACCATCCAGGTAGGTTTTTTTCCTTTGGTTTATTTTTTTAATTACATTTTCAAACTTTTAAAAGTTCGATCATATGGTGTCAACCATATGACGTTCGAACTTTTAAAAGTTTGATTATGTAATACAGATGCCATATCACACAGGTGTATACTACCAGCAACATTAACTGGACATAGCTGAACTGCATGTTGTTGAGGGCCTGTCCAGAGTGTGTCTCTTGTTGTCTGTGTGTTGTGCATGGCATCAGTCAAAAGGTGGGATGTGTGTAATGCCTTTGTGGCACCTCACCTGTATGTGTGTGTGCGTGTGTGTGTGTGTGTGTGTGTGTGTGTGTGTGTGTGTGTGTGTGTGTGTGTGTGCACATGTGTGGATCAGCAGACATTATAGTGCAGGAATTAATGTTGCTTTGTCGTCTTTCCCTCACAGGTGACCATGGGGGTTGGAGTGTGTCCCCCTCACAACCTGATATCAGTGTCTCATTGGACTCTGATGATGATGGTGGCCATTGTGAGGCATAGGCAGGGTTGTTGAGGGCTGAATCTGTCCCATTGGTTGACATCCCATTTCCACCCCCAATGTCCCTACACATGGTCAGTATACCCACACATACTCAGTCCCCAGCAGCAACAGATATTGGGCAGTTAGAGGGTGGTGGCATCCAACAGGGGAATGTGGCAACTATGGCATCTGAGACTGTAGACTCTAGTCACAGCCAGAGAGCTGGTGAGCTCCCACACAGACAGATTGAAAGGGGTGCTCGAAGGAGGACTACTGCCCATCCAGACCTTGTCAGAGGTGTCACAGCACATATCACCCGACACATGTTTTGGTCCATCATGGAGGCACAGGCATGTTGTGACCGATACACCAGACAGATCCTCAGGGTCATGGATGGCACACTGCCTGGCATGCATGACTCCTCCATGGCATTGGTAATGCCTTATGTCATTTCATTGATGTAGTGGATAGATGGTGGGGTGATACATTGTCAGTCCTTAACAGTGCAATGTCTGTGGTTGAACATGTGGTGTGAGTAGGACATCAAACATGTGGATGTAGGGCAGCAACAACATCAGCTGAGAGCCCATGTGGCCATGCACATTCACACTCCCATAGTGGCAATACCACCAGCATTACCAAAGAGACGGTGCTGTCCAAACCACAACATGGCAGGCCATGGGCATGTGGTCCTGGGTGGTCCCGTGAGGGACACAGACCCAGCAGACACTGGTCAATGTCAGGAAGTAGTACCACATCTGGCCCTGGGCATGGTGGTGCCAGTGCCACTCCTGGCAGAACCAGTTCCTGTGTTCATGGCCGGAGATAGTGAACTGTACATTCTGCCATGTATGGTCCATGGCTGTCCAACATACCCTTGTGTAGGGCTAGCACATGGCTTGACTGTGTGCATACACACACTCACATCACTGTCACATGCAGGTAACCGACAGATGCACACAGCTCCTCTCCATGGCCCAGCTGACCAGCACTCCTCCAGATACACTCACATGATGTCAACTGTATGGCAAAGCCTAGGCCTTTGGAAACCCCACACCACACTCTGTGCATGTGATGATACCTGTGTTACATCCCTGTTATCCATACCATTGATGCAGGGACATGCTAATATGTGTATGATGCATATGATGAATATAGTACAGTTAATGGCAGTTTGTAGTATAGTAGTATTATGCCCTATAAAGTGCCATCTACTGGCAATTGTCATATGTACACATCAAAATGCATGTCCCTTTGTGCCATGATGCTTTATTGCTGTTAGTACTGTTGACTGACTGTTGTCTCACAGACCTTATTCTGTTTCTTTTCCAGATGTTTGTGTGTGTATGTAAGTCGTGGTGAGCTGCTGCCATTACAGAAGCTCAGGATGGTGGAGTGGCAATGCAGAGACTTTTTTATCACCAAGGTACGGCTGTATATGTGCATGTTTACCTAGGTGCATATGTGTGGAACAGTGTGTGAGGGACAATGGGGGCAAACAACATAACCTTGCATACATACCCCTTGACACAGCATGCTAGCCTTGGTACATGTCACCTGGATGTTCCATAGGATCACAGGTTCATAGTTATACAGGAGGTTACTAGAGTTCTGGATCTGGATTCCTTACTTTACCCTCAACAGAATCATAAATCAGCACCTGTTGCCCCTGGCATTGCTGGATACAGGTTAGACCACTGGGACAGATGTTTTTTTTCCTATCCACTCAACCTTGATGCAGTTGATGAGGGTCTGCATGATACTATGTTTGACATGTTTTGGGAATGCATTCCTGAGACAGGGCAGCCTCTGGGTGACAAACCTGTCTCTCCATCAGTTTTTTTTGCTGTCCCATATGTTAATCAGGCCTGTCATGTCGGTGATGCACACAGAGTTATACTCACATATATGGGGCAGCTATTGAAGAGCTGAGCACAACATTGCCATCTAGGCATGCCACAGCCCACCTGTGGACAACATGACCAATATCCAGTGGAGCAGTACTACTTCGAAGCTGTCTGCATGGAACAGATGTTGAAGGCCATGCATAACCTTTGCGGGTGTTAACATAGCCTTTATAGTTGCTGCAGATGTCTGCATAGGTACATACCAGATCGGCCATGCTGGTAATGTATTGTTGTACTGACTGAGTACTATACAGAGGTAATGTCTACCTTTTGTCTGGATGCAATACCTTTACCTATGTGGTGAACCACGTTATAGCCTTTTCTGGCCACTGCTACTACTTGTTGCTTGAATGTGGCAGTGTTATCATCCTGAGTACCCAGGTCTGTCAACGCAGTCTGTGTGTTTATGGGGGTTCCCATTGATGTGGCAAATAGTGGGGTCATGTCCTTGCCATATGGAATGATGGTACTGTTGTCTGCATTCAGCTTGAGACCAGGACATTGGCACCATTCCATACCCACTGTATGACCCCATTGCAGTGTGTTAACAGCAGTTTGTGGGTCAATGACAGACAGCACACTACTTACAGTCGACACAGCCTTAGGCAGTACCTACATATGTGGGTGTTGGCAGTTAGCATTCATGCCTAGATACATGGGGTCTATGTTAAATATTCAAACTGTCAAAATGTCGAATACCATATGTTCGAGACCATATGGTCAATATTTGAAAGTTAGAATATATAATATAAAGAAAAAAGAAAAACGTACCTTAACAGTGTGAGCAGTGGGGCAAGCCCCCCTGCAACCCCCCACACTCTCCTACTTAAATATACCAACTTTGAGACCACACTTCAGTGCAGAAAATGGAAATTCTCCCATTCTGCACTGTACAGCACCATTAAAGTCAGCCTTCGACCACTTGAAATGTCGATCATGTGGTCTCGACCATATGATGATTGACATTTCAAGCATTCATTTATTTGACATAGACCCGATAAATGTGGGTCATTGGGGGCAGCAGCTACTCACAGGACCTCCACATGTCTACATATTGCACAGATAGGCAATACAGATTGGGGTTATCAAATGTGGCTTTGGGACATGTCTTGTAGTACCATGACAGTTGGCAGGACATACTCTACCCATGGCAAGTGCAATGGACAGGACTTCCCTTGATTTGCTAATATGACAGCTTCTTTGTGTCACATTACCTTAGCTTATGCTATTTTTCATAATATTAATGGGCTTCTGATGTGAAATAACTGCTATATGCAACTAGTAGACAACTTTAGGAAATGTTTGTTGTCCTACCCTCTGGGGGCCTCTGTATTTTTTGAGTCGTTGTCACAGGTCACACATGGCCAAACGTAGCCTGCAGCCTGCAGAGTGGAACAGATGGTGGCCATACCTCTCACCTCTACATATTTCTGCAGAATGTTCTGATGTTTGCCACATATTTTTGTTCCATTTGTCATAACATTGTGGCTTTCTGGTGAATTTGTGGCAAATCATGAAAGACTAACGTTAGAGAATAATGACATATATTTTCATGTCAGACCTCATAGCCTTCAGAAAATACATGTGAATGCACAACCTGTTATGGTATCTACTTTCTATGTTTGCCACAGAAATATGTAAAGATTGAGCTTAATATTTGGCCTTTGTCCCACTTTTCTGTATAGCTTTATCCAAATGTCATCTCTGAGGGTTTGAGAAGTATGCTGGTGGCCCTAACACAGTCATAATGCTGCAAGGGGATATACATACATACATACACACACCCACTCATGAACTGCTGTTGTTGAGAGCAGAACCCCTATCTGCCTAGTTTTACATATGATACTGCTATATGCATAACACAAGCACCACAGAGCTTATATAGTTTTGCAGTGTCTGCCAATACTATTCAGGTAGTTGATATTTGCAGGTGCTGTAAGGATTGCCACTGGAGGTTAACAGGCCCTTAAAATTGTATAACCATCTCACCCACACACAGCTGCATGGGGCCATGCACTGAAACACACATGCACACAGAGTTGCCACTTTTGAGATTAGAACACCTACCTATCTAGTTATGTACACTATAGACCGACATAAGTATTGCATGTGCCACAGTGCTAGGTTGGCAATGGGGGAGATAACAGGGTGGAACAGGCACACAAAATGGTATAACCATCTCACACACACACAAGACAGCCATGCTGCTAAAGGGGATATGCATACACAAAGACATACACTCACACAGTTGGCAGCATTCAGATTAGAACCCCTACCTATCTAGTTACATGTACTATACTGTTACATACTTATCACATGTGCCACAGAGATTATATGCCAGGGGAATACCTCACAACTTCTTACAGAAATTAATCTGGACAAAGCCTTTAGTAATGTGATGATAAACTCTCAAAATTAGGGACACTTTTGACATATTGCTCTTACAAAGCTAGACAACTGATAGGGTAACAGGTTTTGCATCAGCATGAATTTTCAGAAGGGTATGACGTCTGAAGCTCAAATGTCTGTCATTATTTCTGACTTCAACTCTCAATGATTTGCCAATGATTAGACAGAAAACCCAATTTTTATGAGACGCAGACCACATACTGTATATGTAGCAAATATCTGGACAGTCTGCATGAATCTGTACAGATGAATGGTATGGCCTGGAAAGTGTCAAATGGTGCATCTAAGGTGGATGACATCAACAGGCCCTTTAAAGTAATGCCATGGGGATGGGGTCAACAAGCCTCAAAATGGTATAACCATCACACACGACAACCACAGGGGATATGCTTCACACACACACATACACAGTATTACAGTTGGCTGTATTAAGATTCAACCCCCTATCTATCTAGTTGTATGTACAATAGTCCTACCTACTTACTGCATGTACCACAGAGTTTATATGCATATAAAGTGTCCAACAGTGAATCTAATGTGGATGATGGGTGGATGACATGAACAGGCACTGTAAAGTAATGCAATGGGGGGGTCAACAAGGTGGAGCAGGTCTCAAAATGGTATAACCAACACACACAGTTGCCAGTACTGAGATTAGAACCCCTACCTATCTAGGTGCATGTACTATAGTGCTACGTACTTGAGCTTATATGACTGAAGAGTGTCCAACACTGCTTCTAAGGTGGATGACATCTACAGGGTTAACAGGGTGGAACAGGCCTTAAAATGTATTGACATTGTACAAACATAGGCAGGAAATACAGACAGCCACAAGGGGGTATCATTAAACACACACCCATACAGACTGAATAATCATTTTTGGGATTAGCACCACTACCTATCTGTCTACACTACAGTGCAATGTATTTATTGTGTGCACCATGAGTCTTATTCAGTTGAAGAGTGTCTGTCATTGCTGTTGGGGTGGATGACATCAGTAGCTGGTGACCGGTAGGCCACTGTTGTGGAGGACACTAGTTTCAGGGCCATAAAATGGGTGACCATTACACAGACATAGGACTGTTGGGTGTGTCTATTCTGTTGTAAATGTAATAGATACAGAAACACACACGTGAGGCAGGTGATGTGAGATTACAACCCCTACCTCACTACTATTACACAATGGAGCTTTCCTTAGTACTTGCATGTGCTACTGGTTACAATTCGTGTGTAAATGGCTACAGCAGTACATCACTCTATGCCTTTCTGGGGGTCTCTCTCTCTCTATCCCCCTCTCTGCATGTCTATAATTGATATATTTGTATATGTTACTTATATATGTGTTATGTATATCACACTCAACAGATCCAGATATATCTTATATGTGCCACATACAGATAGATGAGAGTAATCCTGTCTGATGTAGGATGGGGAGAGACAGGTAAGGTGTACATAGCTGTCTGTATACAAAGGCATATATGAACAACACAGTTCTATAGTCAGATGTGGGTTCAAATATGGGCTGAAATTCTCTAAGTGTACGAGCATGACCTTCAATACTAACAGTGTGACTCCAGTCCAGACCTACCTGTATTCAGGTCCAGGATTTTGTGTGCTATAGCCAATTGGCTGATGAACCTGTGCAAACAGTCCAGCAGCTCAGTGATATACTGGCTGAGAGATCTCGTGCCTGTGTGCTATCCTTATTAACTGAGTCTTATCCTGGGGTGGGTACAGAGTGCATTGGATTGAGCAGAGTTTTCCATAATATATGTGATATATTCTACATAGCACTGTGATTTCCTGGTATGTCAGTGGCAGACATACCAGGAAATCACAGTGCTATATTCTACATAGCACTGTGATTTCCTGGTATGTCAATGGCAGATCAGTATAGATTAGTGTGAGGAAGCACTGACAGACATTTGTTTACAGACTCCATACACTGCGGAGAACCTATGGTACTGCATGAATTGTTCTAGTGTGCACATTCTATGTTTGTCTGGCCAGTCATTCCCTTTCCCCTTATATGTTGCTCTTTTCCTTCTGTACTCCAGTCACAGGCTTTGTCCACAGTTGCTGCTATGTATTTGTAGTTATGGTGTGACTGGGGTAGAAGTCATAACATCACACACAGGGTTACGGACTTCACACCTCTGACTGTACCTGTTTAGCAGGTTGTTCCTTAATTTGCCTCATACATTTGCTGTGGTCCTCAGACAGTTTGTGTTGCACTGTTATTATAAGGCTACATGTTGGCCATAGCTCTCAAACTCTTACAGACAGACATCTGGACAGGCCCATATATAACAGTCGGATACAGACCCAGACATGGGGATAGGGTCTTAATATTACTCTTGCAAACGTAGACGGTTGGCAAAACGGTTTTGTATTAGCTTGCATTTTCTTATGGGTATGAAGTCTGCATCTCAACTGTCTGTCAATGATATTTTCACATCAACTTTTGTTGGTTTGCAAATAGTTTGCCAGGCATATGCAATGTTATGACAAGCAGAACAGATACATGAGGCATATGTGTGGACATTCTGTGAAACACTGTCATTCCAGTGGTATGGATGGTGCCCACTGACTTGTCAGTACTGACACAGTAATGTGGCAGTCTTTATATCCTGGTGCTAGACTGACCTGTCACAACCTGCTGGTCTACTAGGCACCATCTAGGTTATTCAGAACTGTGTACTATCCATATATGTGGCCCCGTGTCTCTCCAATGTCCAGCTTTCCTGCAGTAACAAATATTGATTTGTGGACAGTCTGTACAACTCCTACCGCAGATGTTGCTGACATGCAAAATAGGTGGCATGGTCAGTCTTGAACCATACACCCTGTTAAGCACAGTATTGTACTTAGACCACTAAGCCACAACAGCCACCAGTCAGTGTTGTCTACTTCCTGACACTATTGACCACACTGATACATAGCACATTGACCCCTGCATATTGTGGAAATGGAACAAGTTAGTAGTTTGATTGGGACAGCCCTGAGAATTTGTGGTCTGCTGCTATTACCTTACAAACATAAATGTTGCTGCAGTTCTCTGGGAACACAGGTGTGTTGGGGGTAGGGGAGCATACCTCTGAACTGTACACATTTTTGCAGACTGTCCAGATGTTTGCCTCATATTTTGGGTCCATTTTTCATAATATTGTGGTTGTTTGGAAAAAGACTGGCAAATCATTAAAGACTGAAGTTAGAAAGTAATGACCAGACATTTGAGTTTCAGATTTCTTACCCTTCAGAGAATTCA
Organism: Protopterus annectens; assembly: GCF_019279795.1. NCBI lineage: Eukaryota > Metazoa > Chordata > Ceratodontiformes > Protopteridae > Protopterus > Protopterus annectens. The sequence continues at coordinate 558,185,238 of NC_056748.1, forward strand.
TGCTACTTTTTTTAAGAGCAGTATTTCCTAACTGTCCCTATTTTTGGGTCTTTGCCACACATTTCTTTATAGCTTTGTACAGATGTCTTGCTGTAAGAGGTTGAGCGGTATGTATGGGACTCCAACATTAACATCCATGCATCTGTCCTATGACCATGTCGTTTGTTAGTCCCTCACATATACTGCAGTGAGTTTTGCTGCCTTGGGGACTACTGCATATTCTTGGGCAGCCAGTATTTGGCAGATATTTCCTGTTGTCCCACATAGCTGTTAGCTGTCTGCTGCTATCCCAGTAGCCTACTCCATTCCTTTGCATACATGCAGCAAAAACATAGATATGCTACCACAGTCTACTACCCCATTCATTTGTTGTTAAGAAGAGTGACTTACGTTGGGCCTGCACCAGTTGAAAGGACAGTGCTTCAGGGCTGATTCTGTTGGATGCACACAGTACACAGCCTATACATAGTAAAGTTTAGGTACTGTGATGTGGCTGGCATCTTTTTTACTGTGTGTATGTGAATCAGAGTGAAGTGTCAGTCCCTGGGTCCCTAGGTTGTCAGTGTATGTGCTATGTGTTGCCTCTTTGTCAAGACAAGGGCATACTGGGCATGCCTATGTCTGCCTACAGGGACAGGCTCAGGGGGTTCCTTCTCCTAGTGCCCCTGTGCCTGTGGGGACCTTGGCAATGGTGGGGGGCTGTGTGTCCCTTCCCTCTAATGTTCCTGCCTCAGCTATTTCCACAGGATCATATTGTGTAGCATGGCACATACTATGTACATGTGTGCACATGTGACTGAAGAGTACTGCAGGACTCCACCAAATATGTCAAGGCAGTGGAACCATGACTTGAGCAGCCCAAACACATGCTCTGCTATGTTCCTAGTTTGTGCATGCGCCTCATTATGGCATTCTTCTGTGGGTGTGTGTATTTATGATGGGTGTCAACATCCACAGTTCCAGTGCGTAACCAGCATCCTCCCATAGATGGCCTATGGGATGTCCCCCCTGGCAAATGCCAGGTACATCTGTGATGCGTGCCAGATGTGGGAGTTGTGATAACTGCCAGGGCTGGCAGCACACACACTGATGATAATGCCCTGGGCATTTTACATGACCGGGCAGCTAATGGAGTGATACCCCTTGTGGTTGACGTAGACTCTACCTTCCTCACTGGGTGGTGCTTTGATGTGCACATGAGGCAGTCTATGGCACCCAGTACCTCTGGGTAGTGTGCTACATGGTGGAAGAGATACATATTGCTGGTCCTCTCCTCAAGGGTGCTGAGGAAATAAATGTGCTCCCTGGCATGTGTTAGCATGACATTCATGAACTGGTGGAGTACCCCAGATGTGGATGCCTATGAGAATACCATGATGTCCCCAGTAGGTCTTTGAAAAGTACCTGTAGCTAGTATTCTTAAGGCTACACATGCCTTTGTTTCCATTGGGATGGGTTCCCCTCTGTTGGCTCTGGGTCTGAGGTGAGGGCAGCAGAGCTCGGTGAGTTCTTGTAGTATGTCCCTGTCCATCCTGTAGCGCTCTACTCTTTCCAGCTCATGTAGCCCCTGAAAGGTTACTCTGAGCCTAAACACTCTTCTCCTCCTCCTCAGTCTGGACCTATTGTCAGCATCATCATCATCATCAGTGACCTCGGCCTCTAGCACATACAGATGTAGCAAAGTAGAAGCAGCTCCTATAATTTTGTCAGTTAAAATTCTCAACTGTGTGCTCCAATGGTGGAGAGTATGTGGTAAAAATCAGATTGAAGGGTGTATGCATACTTTATAGTGGTGTGCTTCAGATGCAGCCTGTGTGATTTCCACACCAAAACCCCTCAAAGAAATGATAGACATTAAGGATGACACCTTAAAAGACATGGAGAGCTGCAACCACCTATAAAAGATAAAAATAGAAACAATAATACTGTTCTAGTACTGTTTATACATTAAGTAGACAGGTCAAGACACCCAGTGTACACTAATATAACACTGTGTGCCATAGAACAAAAGAGAGAAAAAGGGAAAAGAAAGGAAGTAAGCAGTTCTGTATACAACAAACACTTGTATTCAACAAGATCTCACCATAATACCATAAGATTGCACCATGAGATTAAATAAAAAAAAAACAAATATAAAAAGTAAGAGAAAAAGTTTACCTGGTATGATGGTGATGTGATAATAAGAAAACAATAAAAAGATAAATTGTTTTACTTTAAAAGCTGCTGTAAGATAAATAATGTTGGTAGTGACATCTTTTTTAGAAGATGTGATTTTAGAAACTTCTATTTTTTTGTTTCTTTTTCTTTACATCAAGTTTCCTTCTCTGATTATCTTTTAGAGGTGAACAAACTAAGAAAACAAAAATGCAAGCTTGTAGTTACGAACCCAAACTGAGTAATGTAAAATCCGCTTTATTAGCAAACGCTTTCGGAGAGACCAATGCCCCTCCTTCCTCAGACAGAAAATGGCAACATTTCTTGCTATCCTTATATAGGGTAGAAATCAAACAATTACTTCATGCCTAATTAACCAGTTATGACAAAATTATTGTAAAATGTCCTCAAACATACTGAATTCTGTCCGTTATTAAAATCCAAACGCCAAGTATAATTTCATTCATTTCATTCAACACCCCACCATTAAAATGACTTTATACATAAAAATAGATAAATTTAAAATTAAATTAAATAGAATAATAAGGCTGAAAAAACTTAATTTCACCTTTTCATTGAGTAATATCTTAAAAAGCAAGTGATAGAAACATGATCATTCAAGCCCAGATATATGTAGGCAGCTGTATGGATTTGCCAAATGAGTTCATCCATTTCTAATCTAGTTTGCCATGGACCACCCCGAATCCCAGCATTTATTTTTGTAAGGATAGTAAATTTAAAAAAATGATCAGGGAAATTAATTATGTGTCTTGCAAGAGCATTGTTAGAATCATGCTTGTTGATTGCATATATATGTTCATAAATGCGCTGCTTTAACTTCTTTTTGGTTTTACCTATATAAAAAGCAGCGCATTTCTGACACAAAGCCACGTAAACTACGCTATTGGTTTCACAATTAAATTTCCCTCTTACTTTGAACATTTGATTCCTAATCTTAACCAACGAGTCAGTGCATATGAACTTGCACTGTTTACATGCACCACACTTTGAAATACCAGAGGAAAGGTTGTTGTTGTTATTGGTACAACCTTGAGATTTATCCTCAAGCAAAAATTTCAAAATTGTACCCTCTCCTAAATGTGATTTTTGGACCATTACCCAATTTACTACTTAAGTAGATATCCTCCATCAACAAAGCCCAATTTTTATTAAGCAGTTTCCATATCTCTAAATGATCTACACTAAAGGTGCACAAAAAGCTGGAGCCGCAACAACTATTAGATATACTTATGTCGTGTGTGGAAATGTCACAGGTGTGGTTGTCATCCAACGAGCTGCCATCGCCTGACAAAATCGGTGTATACACACCAGAGTTTCTCTTTTGCATCACTTCTTTCTTGATATCCAAAACCAAAAAAGGTGGATATCCCCTGTTTATGAACATTTCACATAGATGTTCACATTCCGTCATGAAATCGTTCATGTCGGAAACCATCCTTGCTGCCCTAACCATCTGCCCTTTCACCACTGCTTTCTATTGGTGGCTAGGGTGGCAGCTGGTGAAATGAAGGAAAGCATTGGAATATGTAGGCTTTCTGTAAATTACACTCTTGTATCTCGTATTAACCGTGTCCTTAATCAGAAGAATATCTAAATAACTGATACTTGTTTCCTGTAACTCATATGTAAATTCCAAAAAATCAGTTGACCTGGAAATACTTTCCACAAACATTGGGACTTCAGTAGGTGATGACTTCCAAATTAAGAACATGTCGTCCTGGTACCTAGCGTACCAGGCGACGTTCTTAACAAAATGTTCATTGGTGAACAAAAATCTCCTTTCCCAATAGGCCAAAACACAGTTGGCAAAACTACCGCCACAGGGCGATCCCATTGCCACCCCGGATTTCTGCAAGAAAATTTTTCCATCAAACAACATGAAGTTGTTATTTAAAACAACTTCTAAAAGGGTCTCAACCAGGTAAATGGTGTTGTCATCTGTCCTCCTATCATACATGAACTCATCTTGATGTCGGTGGATAGCTGCAGCTTTTCTTTGCAAGAAAGATAAGTTGTGCTTTGATGTTATTTTGTTTAAGGTGTTTTATTAATGGTCATGTCATCTATTAGATGAATAGTCATTATCAATCCTGATGATTGAATGTCCAAATTTTGTTAGCTCCTTTGACCAAGCAGTTTTAGAACCAATTATTTGCCTAAATTGGAAAATAATTTGACTATAATTGATCTAGGCTTCGAAGATGCAGTGATGTTGTTTGTTTTCCCAATGGACCTGTGTTCTCTTTCTATTCCAAAAGAGAAGCTTTCTTGTAGGTTAAATATCTTAGGTAGCCATGCTGACAGAAAGGAGATCATGTTATCACCCTCTTTAGTTACATCCGTAACTTAAAAGGAAAGGCCTAGATTTGTGTGGAACTGTTTATTAATGATACTTCATATACTGAGCCTCTGGACAAAGCTAACCTGTTGGCCAACAGATTCTGTAAAAACTTCACTCCCCTATCCCCACCACACGTACCCCATGACATCCCTACCACCTGTCCCCTACCTTGTATCTCTAAAGAGCAAGCCGTAAACACCTTCTCTAAGGCTAAAAACACAGCATTCATAGGACCTGATAACATCCTAGCAGAACTCTCAGTGGTACAGATTTTCACAGAATGTCCAGATTTTGACCTCATATTTTGGTCTGTTTTTCATAAAATTGTGGTTTTCTGGCAAATTAATGGTAAATCATTGACTGAAGTTCAAAAATAATGAGAGACATTTCAGTTTCAGACTTCATACACTTCAGAAAATTCACAAAAATGTTATTCTATCAACTTTCTAAGTTTGTAAGAGCAATATTTAAAAACTGTCCCTATTTTTGGACCTTTGTCCCACTTTTACTTATGGCTTTGTCCAGATTTAGTGCTCTAAGAGGCTGAGAGGTATGCATCCCAGGCTGCATCCTACATGGGGTCCAAAAAGAATTAGCAACACCATTGGGTACTCTTTTCAATCATAGTCTAAGCACTGGCTTCATCCCAGCTGAATGGAAAACAGCCACTGTTATTCCCTTGCACAAAGGTGGTGCTTCCCCTGACCCTGGGAACTATAGACGTATTAGCCTGACTAGCCTTATCTGCAAAGCCATGGAGCAAATCATTATGGAACTTATCAACAAAGATATAGATCTCCAAACACTTGACCCTACTCAGTTTGGAATTGTCAGCCTGTTAAACCTGATGGACTTCTTCAAGACAGTCACCATGGCCCTAGATGAGGGGAAATCTGTGCACAGCCTACCTAGACTTAGCCAAGGCATTTGATACTATGCCCCACTCAGGCATCATTGACAAACTCAGCCATCTAGGTATCGATCCTTATATCGCTAGATGGGTCACTAACTGGCTCACTGATAGAACCCATATAGTCAAAACAGGAGAATCCACCTCCAGCAGCAGACCTGCAACCAGTGGTGTTCCACAGGGAACAGTCCTGGGACCTCTATTGTTTGGAATATATTTCTCTGAAGTAGAAGCAAAAACTAAAGGTCTGTGTTTGACAAAGTTTTCTGATGACTGCAAACTGGGAGTGGTCATAGAATCTCCAAATGATGTCAACATCCTACAAGAGGGTCTGACACAAATAAACAATTGATGCCAAAGACATGGCCTTAAAATCAATGCAAAAGCATGTATTATCATCCCTTTCAGTAAGGGAGATGTTCCTGCTGACTGCCACATCAATAGCAGCACCTTAAGTACGCACTCAGTGGTGAGAGACTTGGGCACACAGGTTGACAACAATCTTACCTTTGACCACCATGTCTCCAAAGTAGTAAGAAGGGAATTCTATATTGCTGATCTCATAATTAAGGGTACTGCCTCCAGAAAAAAAAGAAGTTGTAAGATCCCGGTACTCTTCCCTCATCAGGCCAATAATTGAGTATAACGACCCTTTTGTTATGTACCTTTCCAAGCACCTGCAACAACTGGAGAGACCACAAAGGTTCTTCATAAGGAAAATTCAAGGTCTTCAGCATCTTTCCCATGTGTATCATCTGAAATCACTGTCACTTTATTTTGTTTCATACAGAATACTCAGAAGCGATCTCTGCCCGGCATAGGCAACCTCTGACCCTGCTTTATTGGAAAGCTGCATATCCAGCATGTGGGAAAAAGGCACAAAATACCAAAAGAATGTTGGGTTACACCAAAAGGCTAAATCCCTTTATTGTCCATACCAGTTCTGGCCACAAAGCCTTCATCAGTGGAACAGTATCACAAAATAAAACACACAATCCTACCTAAATAGACCCCTCCACCAATAGAAAAATAGCCCTGCCCACTACAACACCAAAAGTCACTCCTTCCATAATATACAAATAACAATTCAGAAAAATTAACCTGTAATTAAATCAGCACCCGTCTAAGAAGGTAATATGCATATGATTATGCATCAAAAAATAAAAAATAAAATTTCCAATAGAGAAAAAATGATAGAACCATATATACCTAATCTAGGCAAAATAGGTCCCATACAGCATATCATACAGAATGCAACATTACAAATGGTCATTAAGTCCAGGAGGGAATAGCCCCCCCAACCTAATGATCCAATATTTTTCTTTTTTGTTTAGAATACTGTGCCATCCCTGTTTGTTGTTTTGATTCCCAGTAATTCTGTCAATAATCATGAAGTGGAATTCCGCATTAGTATGTATCATACAATGTCTATATAATGCATTGGTTTCACGTTTGTTATAAATATCACTACGGTGTTCAGACAGTCATGTTCTAAGTGCACGTGATGTCTCACCAACATAAAAGGATGAACATTTACAAGTGGCCAAATAGATAACCCAATCGATCCCACAATTCCCAAAGAACTTCATATCATAAACTTTGCTGGTGTTTTTGCTAGTAAATTGTTTGAGTTTACTGACATAACAGCACGATGAACAATGTCCACAGGGAAACATACCAATCAGATTATCCCCAGATATTGTTAGTTGTTTATAAATAGCACCCCCACTGCCGGTATGCTTAAAATTGGAAAAGTGGGACCCCAATGTTTTACCCTTCCTGAATGAAAACTGACCTGTGGTCCCTAACACTTTCCTTAAGTCATCATTAGCCAATAGAATATTCTGTGTATAGTGTCTCTAAGAATGTTGATGTTACGCTCATAGGTGGTTACAAACCTAATGATGTCAGCAGGGTCTGCTCTAGTTTTGGTTTTATATTCCAATAAAGAATCCCTATCCTGACAACTGGCCCTATTGCTAGCTGATATAAATGTCAAATTCTCTGTATCCCCTGTTGCTGAACCTGTCACAAAGCTCTTGGCGTGACAGATCATAATCCTGCATGGTGGAACTAATTCTCTTCATACAGAGAAATTGAGATTTGAGATTTGGGGATGTTGCGGATGTTGCGGATGTTGCGGATGGTATGGCTAGGATGTAGACTAGTGGCATGGAGCAAACTATTGTATTGGGGGTATGCAGGATTATGATCTGTTTACTAGCAAAAACACCAGCCAAGGTTATGATATGAAGTTCTTTGGGAATTGTGGGATAGATTGGGTTATCTATCTGGCCACTTGTAAATGTTCATCCTTTTATGTTGGTCAGACATCACATGCACTTAGAACACGAATGCCTGAACACTGTAGTGATATTCATAACAAGCATGAAACCAATGCATTATATAGATGATACATACTAATACGGAATTCCACTTCATGATTATTGATAGAATTACTGGGAATAGAAACAACAAACAGGGATGGCACAGTATTCTAAACAAAAAAGAAAAAATATTGGATCATTAAGTTCGGGGGGGGGGCTATTCCCTCCTAGACTTAATGACCATTTGTAATGGTGCATTCTGTATAATATGCTGTACTGGACCTATTTTGCCTAGATTATGTATGTATGTTTCTATCTTTTTTTCTCTATTGGAAATTTTATTTTCTATTTTTTGGTGCATAATCATATGCATATTACCTTCTTAGACTGGTGCTGATTTAATTACAGGTTAATTTTTCTGAATTGTTATTTGTATATTATGGAAGGAGTGACTTTTGGTGTTGTAGTGGGCAGGGCTATTTTTCTATTGGTGGAGGGGTCTATTTAGGTAGGATTGTGTGTTTTGTTTTGTGATACTGCTCCACTGATGAAGGCTTTGTGACCCAAACCAGTATGGACAATAAAAGGATTTAGCCTTTTGGCTTAATCCAACTTTCGTTTGGTATTTTGTGCCTTTTTCCCACATGCTGGCTATTCATGTTTAATTCAGGATTTGGTTCAGCCTTGCATGCTCATACATGCAAAGTGCTTTCTACTGTGAAAGCTGCATATCCGCTAGTCAAATGGCACACGGGTTACTCACTGTAAAGACCTTAACCTGGTATGTGACATTAATGGAACCTGCTGGAGGGACAGCTTTGTCTCCCAGAGGTTACCATACCTTTGGAACAGACTCCCACTTCATGTCAAACAGAGCACCTCATTGACCCTCTTCAAATGCAATCTGTATGATTGGATGGGTAACCATAGGTTCACTCTGGGAGTTCCACCTGTGTCCCTCTTGGACAGGGCCAATATGTGCTGATCTTGGAAATAAGGGTAGAACTTGGCTAGGTTTCTAAGGGTCCTAGGGCCATTAGCCTAGCAACTTCCAATGATCCTATGATGCTATGATGTACTTTTTCTGGGAAACCGAAGATTCTTATATTATTCTTCTTTCTCTGTTCTCCAAGTCATCTAGTTTCTCCACCACCCAGGAATTTTGACTTTTTTGTGCTGGTAACAAAGTTTAATTTTCTTTAAGTTTAGTATCAATGTCAGATACAGCATTCTCAATGTCTGTGACTTTAGCTTAAAGCTGCTGAAATAAGTCATTAAATATATTTGTTTGTGTTAGACTGTTCTCTTTAACTTCTTGTAGATTTTATTGAAACTCATCTATTTTAATGGTTAAATCTTGTAATGCTGATGTTACCTGATCCAGTTCTTTCTTAACAGCAGAGTCAGTGTAATTATTCTTTGAGTTGCTCATCCTTCACTGAGTTAAGAAAAATCTTCCCTTAAATATTTTGACAGGAAATTTACTTCCAAAAAGTTCCAAACTTTCCAATATGGCAGAAAATAATGGTGGGTTAATAGTTTTTTCTGTCAATAATTTTAATAAATGTAGAGCTCTGAGAAGAAGCTATTAACTCTGTGCCATCTAGGATCCACCCCTTCAAGTTGAATAATATTTCTGATATTATAATTTATGAGGTTAGTTATAATGCATTACATGGCTTTGCCAAGTAGGCGTACAGGACTGATAGGTCTGCAATTACCTGGATCAGTAATAAGGCCACTCTTATGGAGGGACATCACAACTGCAGTGTACCACTCATCGCAGACAAAACCAGCCTGCAAGGGTATGTTTAAAACTATTAATTAGTCAACCAGGTATACTGTCACATCCCATAGTATTTTTGGTCTTAGCACATTTACTGTCGTTCTGTGATATTGCAGAATCTGTGCAACTGTTGGAGAAAAGGATTCATGTATTTCAAGGCTTTAGACAGAAGTTTCATTGGGAAGCTGGCTCTGAATTTCTTTGCAAAGGTATTAACTATGTTTAAGGGTCAGAGTAGGGGGCATTGTTTTGAATATGTAAAGATCAGTTTAGGATATTTATTGTTAATTTTCTATTATAGCTGAAAATGGATAATTATTGTTGGTTTCAGTAACAAGCCTGAGTCCATGGGATGTTATAGTGAAGCTGATAGCATTTTTCTTTCTTTTTTTGTAATGCTTTTGATATTTTTTTCTTGAGAAGAGAGGTTTTGGGTCTGCTATATATTTTTATTAGTTTATTTCTTTTTTTCTATAGTTTATTTATGGTAGTGGACCACAAACTTAGTTTAATTTTGAGTTTCAGATTTTTCTTGGTTCTATTACGACCTGCTGACTCTATGCACTTTTGTAAATGGTGTGTAATTCCTTAATGAAGCTTGTTGTTATATCAAGGTCAGGGGTAGTGCAGTCAAAAATGAATTTTGATATTTCATTTTAGAGTAGGCTAAGGTTGGCAAGTATATAATCTTTAAATTCAGTGAGGTTTGTTGTAGGGACTTCTGTGAGTTTAAAAGGGAAGATCACAAGTCTGCGACCAAATTTCAACGAGGAAGGAGGTACCAAAAGAAGAGTGCAAGCTGCAGCCATACTTGTAAGAATCAGATAGGAATGCTATGCCCTCTGGTAAGTTTTATTACCACCTGCTCAAATGAGTTTTTGTTTATTAAATCTAGGAATTTTGGGGCATATCCTACATTGTAGGTATAGGTGTCCTAGTTTATTGGATTGAGGTCACTCAATGTGATGGAGTTTCTTCTGCTAATAGGGAGATGATTTAGAAAACTGATGGATCATATGTGGTCATCAGGGGACAACGATGATATTCTGCAACAAGCTATTAGTTGATAATTAATCCTATCTAGAATTATCTGCTGTTCAATGAGTTTAGTTTGTAGGTCTTAGGGATCCATCTGGAGGTTGTATGTTCCTTAACAAATATGGAAACTCCATCACAGTCGGCATCAGGTCTGAAGATATGAGAAGTGTAAAACCCATGTATATTGGGGTTGGTGTCTTTATATTTAAACCAGGTGCCCTTAAGTATGCATACATGGATACTTTCCAAATGCTGCAGTATTTCAAGATCAGGCAATTTAGACTTCAGGCATTAAGAAGAGCCACCTTAATGGGATCCCATTTTGGGACTGAATTGTTACTTATGTTGGAATGTCCATCAAATGGATTCTGCTTAAAAAAGCATTAGGGAGCCGCAAAGGTATGAAAGCAAAGCAAAGGGAGCAGCAAAGGTATGAAAGCAAAGCAAAGGGAGCAGCCGGACAGTATGAGGAAGCCTTGGCATGAGTGCTGGCCATCTTTTGTGCAGGAAGCTGGATTGTCAATTTGTTCCACAATGACACATTTTGGATCTCCCAGAAATGACACCAGCTATGTAACAAAAAATATATATATATATATATTTTCTTTGGATCGCAACATCATTAAAGGTGAAAGAAGGATTCCACTGAAGACCATTGTCTTACCTGCATTTTTAATAAACATGAAAAGTTTTGACATATCCCTCTGCATGTCCTTCAAGGTTATAAGTTTCAAGTTATTTACTCCCACATGGACCACCATAGTTCTCAACCTTCCATCTCCTAAAAGGAGGAACACAGCCTCTCAAAATGTGGGACAAATGGGAAAATGTGGAACACCTTCAAACAGCTTATTAACAGCTTCAACTAGGAAGGTCATAGAATAGTTGCAATGTGCTATTTTACACTTATAAGAAATTCCTATGATGAATTAATACTGTTTTATTACTATTTAGCATGGGCATCAGTTAAAAAATGCCTAACACAGAATGTGTGACAGACGCTTTCAATGTGGAACATTTGAGGAACATGGACTTTTTAAGACCCCAAATGAGGAACATTCCTCATAACAAGGTACACTTGAGAGGTATGTGGACCACTACCATGTAGTAGTCATATATGTCAGGAGGTTGGGGCCATAGGGGCTTCAAAATGTTTGTGACTCAAACATAATTCACTATGACTCTCTCCTTGTCCAGCCTTCTGAGTGACAAATCAGTGAGCCTCACAAGAAAGTCACGTCACTAAAATGTTTCTGTTGCTGCTGCAGTTCAGAGTGGTAGATTTGCAATGTTTGTGGTCAGTGTGACTGTTCATAGTACATATACAGAAGGTGGATGAGTGGCTTGATGTTTGCTGAGACTTAATATTCTTATTTCTAGGGTCTTTTGAGAGTGATTTGTATGGCCTCGGCAGCAGATTGCGTGATTAATGAAGTATTGTGGTAGAAGTGTATGAAGCACAGGGAAAGTTTTTATTTGTCGGCATATCCTCCACATTAATTAGTTACACACCTCTCACAGATGGAATTATTAATGCTGAGAGAAAGTTCATTATCTGTGAACATGAAACAGTACACATCCTTCTGCTAAAAGGATGCTAACAGAGGTGAAACTAGCAGGCTGACCTTCCATCTTGTCCAGTGCTTAGGTGTTTAGATAAGTAAAAAATGCACCAGAGTGTATATTTAATTATAACGAAATGCAGCAAATATACTGAAAGCTGTCCAGTGAATGTTAGTCTTGTGCCAGATGTTGCAGTTATTAAAAGTAAGATAGAAAAATGGTATTCATGCATCTAGGTATTGCACTGTGCACTAAACAGGCAAAAAGAAATGAAAGAGAGTGCAACTCAAGCTTTAGCAGTTTAAGGGGCTGAACGTTCCAGTTTGCCTTTCAAGCACTCACTATTGTAATCAGATGAGATGAGACTGGAAAAAGTATTGAGGGCAATTTATAATAAGGGCAGGCAACTTAAAAGCCAGTTAGTAAAAAAAAAAAAAAAAAAATCAGCAACATGGGTTCATCGGATGGGTACTCAATATTCTGGATCTATGGAATTCAGTGGGCAGTTAAAATTTAGAGATCTTAAATGGCGTGACTTCACGCATGGTACTTTTATGCTTACTGACAACAATAATGAAAGAGAATAGGGAGGGAATTTTTCGATCAGATTATCATAATGGACGGACAACAACAGAGACGCTGACTTCGAAGACACAACAAGAACAGGGAGGATAGTTAGGAAAAATTTAGCCATAGTTAGTTAAAGAAGTAAATAGTGCAGTTATAGTAAAAATTATTCAAAACAGTTCCAGCAATAGAAATATTAGAACAAAATCAAATGCAATACAGTTTTCACTTTTCTGGTGTATACATACTCAGAACAACTGTAACTTTAGGTTTAAAATGTATCCAAACCAGTGCTCTGAGGTGAAGCTTCAGAGTCAGTCCAACCACTAAGGGTGCAAAGACAGACTAGGCCATACTACAAATAGCAGTCAAATAAGACACAATTAAAACTGCTACATTATATTCAAAATGTAGTGCTTTACAGTGTTAATTGATAACACTTTGTTATAACCTGTTCTCAGATCATAATGCTTTACAATCATCTGACGCTCTAGGTCATAACCCATTTACTGATCCCACTGCTTCATAGAGCTTCACCAGCATTAGGCCATAACCTGTTCTGAAATCATAACAGTGTGATGTGACATCACTAAGCCCAACTTGTTCAGAGATAACAATACTTAACAGTGCCATGTGATAGCATCAGGTCATAACCAGTTCTCAGACCACAGTGCTTTACAGTGTGATGTGACAGCTTTAGGTCATAAACCATTCTAAGATTATAGTGCTTTGCAGTGTCATGTGACAGAACTAGATCATAACCTCTTCTCAGATCATAATGAACCAATAATCATACACCAACGCAAGTATAAACACAAACTAATAATCAGATCAAAATGCTTTACAGTCTTATGTGACAGTTCTGGGTCATAACCTCTTTATAGATCACAGTGCTTTATATTGCATAAAAGTATGATGTGACAGTACTAGGTTATAATATTTTCTCAAATCATAAAGTTTTGCAGTGGGATTTGATACTATTGTATCATAACCCATTCTCTGATGATAACTTCTTACAATGTGATATGACAAAATTAGGTCATAACCTGTTCTCCAGTCCTAGTGCTTTATGGTGTAATGGGACTACACAGGATCTTAAGTTATATTCAGGTCATAATTCTTTGCAGTGTCATGTGACAGCAGAAGATCATATCCTCTTATCTGATCATTCTGCTTTGTGATGTGATGTGACAACACTGGATACTAACCAGATCCCAAATCATAGTCTATTACAACATCATATAACAGCCTTGAGTTATAACCCATTTTCTCATGATAATACATTAAAGTGTGATGTTAATAGTTCTCAGATTATAATGCTTTACAGAGTCATGTGACATCATTAAGTCATAACATTTTCTCAGATCACAGTGTTTTACACTGTCATCTGTCAGCAGTAGGTTATAACTATTCTCACATGATAATGCCTTATAGTGTGATGTTACAGCATTGAGTCACACACTCATAACCTGTTCTCAGGTCATAACGCTTTACAGTGTCATATGACATTGATAGGTCATAACCCATTCTTAGACTGCAATGTTGTACAGTGTGATGTAACAATATTTGTTCATGACCTGTTGTAAGATCAGAAATCTTTACAGTGTCATGTGACAAAACTAGGGCATAACTCATTTTCAGATCATAAAGCTTTATAGTGTAATCTGACAGCACAATGTCACAACCCATTCCAGGTCATAATGCTTTACAATATTGTCTGACAGCATTGGGACATAATCTGCTATCAGATTATAGGTTCATAGGTTCATAGGTGTGTACTACGCTAATGTTCCTGGAGCCTTTACAAGCCTAGCCCATAAAAGTGCCCTGGCATCCTGTCACCCAATGTTAGTTCCCAGTGCTTCTATCAAGCAGAGCCACTGGAGCGATCCCTGGGGTGAACCTTCTATTTTCCATCCACTTATCAATATTTCTTTTGAAGAGGGCCAGTGAGGTGCTCTGCTTGACATGTATGAGAAGTCTATTCCAGAGCATGGGCAGTCTCTGGGTTATGAACCAACTTTATAGTGCTTTATAGTGTAATGTGACAGCATTGCATCATAATTCATGCTCAAGATATACCTCTCATCTTCTTTGCTCAAAAATTCTGTACAAAGCCCAAAAAAAAAAAAGAAAAAGAAAACGAGGGAGAAAGACCCAAAAAGAGATTTTTCAAAATATGATTCTAAACAAACCAAGCAGAAACTTCGCAGTGTGGAAGATGTGAGGTTCAATCCTTGAAATATGTTATGCACCTAGTTCACTAATAAAATTCAAACTTTAAAATATGTACTACAAAATAATAAACTAGGAAATAGTCCACAGTTGAGTTCAAAAATTGAATACCCTTTATTGAAACACACAAACAAGCGATCCTAGTTGAGTAAAATATTATTCTAATTCATTTAGTGGACAGGCTGGAATTGGTAGGACTGTTTTACTCCATGTTGACTGAAGGAACATGGGGATATTGATTCCTGACTGCCTTTGATTAAGTAATATGTATTGGACTTTCCAGAATGGTTTGGTATTAAACTATTATGCAGCTAAGCTCTCTTGCACTGAGTTTCTGTATATGCTATCCAGGATGTATACCAGGAGAGAACTGAAACAACTCTAACAGACCCAAAGAACATTTGGGATGAGACTGTTGATTACCAAAGATACTGTCATCTGCTTCACTGGAACAAGCTTGAGATTAGTGCTTCCATTTTGCCCTGGAGCAAAGGGACATTAATTCCCAGTTGAATGTAGTTGCAGTGAGACCGGCACTGTTAGTAGCCAGGTGAAAGCTAATAGGTGATTTGCCAGCATTTATCATTCTTGGCAAACCTAATTCTGTCTTTTTTCTTCATACTGTTGGATTGTCCCTTCAACTAACCCATCTCCAGAGAATCATCTTAAATACTTCATCCACAAATTTTCAAGGTGTTCTATAGTAGTCTGCCTACAACCCCTTAGGACTACAACTAGCCCTTGTCCTTCACTGTCTGATAACATGGCTCACCCATCTGCTCGCGCCACATCTTTAGCTAGTCTGACTGAATTAGATGTTCTAAGACACTAACAACTGAATTTGACTTCCCAGATGTCCACTGATTCTGACAATTGATAGTATAACCTATGAAAGATATAAATATTTAAGCAATTGGAAGGTGCACATCAAACCACTATTAGTAAACGTCATCCACAACATCACATCAGTCACAACGTACCACTAAGCCAATAAATTTTGCTGAGGCTGTAAAGAATAAAATTGTAAAAGCCTCTTAGAACACACTCTAAAAAAATTTAGGCTTCAGTACACCAGGTAACTTTTTCTTCTTCTCCACTCCCACCAGTGGTAACTGGTGACTTCAAATCAAAGGGGGGCTGCAGGAAACAGCTGAATAGGTGGAGTCAATGAAAAGGGGTGTGGCCAACCCAAAAGGGGAGGAGCTATGTTCAAAAATCACAAAAACTAACTTTAATTAAATATGCTGCCCTGGGTGCCAAACTCTCATTATGAGAGTCCAGTCAAGACAAAATAAAGTGTACAAGAAAAAAATATTTCAATGCATTGGCTGCATGACAGCTTACTTAATATCTAGATGGAAACAAAAAGGTTGTGAGGCATGAAAAAATAAATTACTTTTTAAATACATTACTGGAATGCCAGTCAAAATCAAGTATAAGAAAAACAAGCAGCACTCAACTCAAACCACTTCTCCTTGCACTGCAGATCTAATTATAATTTATATTCAGCTTTATTAAAGTACCAAGTAACATGCTGAAAGTAGCAATCTCTGTGATACCCCCACTTGTAAAAATGTTTCTTATCCAAAAAAGACCTGCTGCCTGACAACTATCTACTTGTTTCATGGGGAAAACATGATCAAAGTAAAAAATGAAAAGAAAACAAGAAACAAGCTCAAGACACATTTCTTAAAGGGTTACTGCACAGGTTATGGACCACACATAATAGATTGGCATTCTGTTTAGTTTACGGGTAAAGCCTGCAGAGATGACTGGAAGTCTCCAACAAGTGTAATGAGCTTCTTAAAATAATGTAATCCTGTCCTTTATTACAAATACTGTCATATGCATTTCAATACCCAACGCTTATACATTATCTAGTTAAGTATTCTCTGCATGGCAACAACAGAAAGGCTTTCAATGTTGGCAATTCTTTAACAGTATGCTTATTAAAGCTTACTTGCATCTTATGATCTCCGACAGGCTTACCTGATGGTCATTAAAGCACTGATTCTTAAACACAGAGCAACAGGCACTTTCTGAGTAATAATAAGCATAAATCAACAGTACAAAAATATGACAAAAAACAGACCATTCTGCAAAATCAAGGACAGATGAAAATCCACTGTAGTACTTGTGTCTACCTTGGATGGGGGGATACTCTGCACATTTACACTGCATAATGCTCCTTGCCTTGCCTTGCTTGGACACATCCAAAGTCACTACATGGGGAAGTGGGGTGCAACAAGTATGTCACAATTTGAAATGTCTCTGACTGACTGTTATGGCCCTGACACATTTGTCATACCTCTCAACCTCAGAGCAAGAAATCTGGACAAAGCCATACATAGAAGTGGGACAAAGGCCAAAAAATAGGGACACTTTTTAAATATTGCTCTTATAAACTTAGAAAGATAATAGAATAGTAGGTCTTGCATTAGTATGAATTTTCTGAAGGGTATGAAATCTGAAACTCAAATGTCTGTTATTTTCTAACTTCAGTCTTTAATGATTTGCCACTAATTTGCCAAAAAACACAATTTTATGAAAAATGGACCAAAAATGCAATGCAAAAATATAAAATAGCCACTCATTACAGCTGGGAACCTGTCAAAGAAGGGACACCTTTTTTAATATTAGTACTGCTAACTTGAGCAGCTGACAAAAATAAAAGAATCTACATGCATTTTTGAAATAAAAGTAATCTATAACTCTGATTATTACAGTGATTTCTTAATTGTAAATCCTCCATGTTTTCTTCCAAAATTGCTATTTTGCGGAGGGATTACTAGGGGAAGAACAAAATTTTGAGCCAAAATCGGGGACAGTTGAGAGGTTTGGCTATGCCTAATTCTATAAAGCAATTAATTTGCATGTACCTCTCAACCTGTTAATGCAATAAATCTGGACAAGGCCAAATATATTGGGGGAGCATATATTGTATAAACCGAGACAGTTGATGGAACAACAGGTTTTACTTTAGCATGCATTTTTCTGAAGGTTATGAAGTTTGAAACTCAGTGTCAGTCATTATTTAGTGACTTAATTCCTAAATGATTTGCCAGAAAACCACAAATTTTATGAGGAACAAACCAAAAATAAGAAGTAAAAATCTATTCATTCTGTGAAAATATCAACAGTTGGGAGGTATAGTTCAGCCGGGGCTGTCTGAGTTTGCCACCATTCCCACTCACAAAATCATGGTTGAATGGAGCCTCCTCCCTGCAGCCATTCCAATGAACCATTACTTGGCTATTTCACCCCATTTACCATAAAAGCTAATGTGCATACTGCTTTATTTCTATGATGATTTGGACTTCATTTGAAAGTTTTATTTTGCATTTTACAGCACAAACACTAAGACATCTCCTAAACAAAGCAATGCAGTCTCACAATGAAAACAGACTTAGCATTAAAACTTCTTGAAACAGCATTGAAACCCACATTCAAAGAAAATACATTTTGCCAGTGGCAGATAAAGATTAAATTTGGGCTGTTTTCAAATCATAGGCCCCTTGCACATGAAACATACATGTGCTCTTTGATACACCCTCCCGATTGTACTAAATTATATTCCTTGTACAATACAGTACAGTTGTTAGAGGGTGTTTTAAATTTATTGCTTTGAACATTTTTCCAGTAAACAATGAAACAAAACACATGCTCCAATAATGACAAAACTGTCCAATTCAGAACATTTTTCCAGTAAACAATGAAACAAAATGCATGCACCAATAATGACAAAACTGCCCAGTTCAGAACATTTCCATCATAAAAGTCTACTCAAACTTCTACAGTCCACCATTATCAGTAAATATGCACAATCTCTGAAGAAGTAAAAGTCATCTAAATAATTCCACATTAAAGAAATCTGTAACTAATGAAGAGGTTGCTGCTAGCAAACAACCTTTATATTTCATTGTTTCATCTACAAAAAGAGTGCCTCTTGCCCTTGAGGAATAAATTGCCTATGTTGCATTAAAAAAAATGATAAGCTAGTAATATTGCAATAGGGAATGGATGGCAAACTGATAACAGGTTCATAGTTACTAGGTATCTTCGCCAAAAAAGACTGCAGCATCCACCCCATTTACAACACAGTACAGTATCAGCAATGCATCTACCTACTGTGGGAGTAGAACCCACAGACTTCTGCATCAAAACCAAGTACATTACCTGTTGTGATGTTAACAATACAAGCAGACTCAGCATAAGCAGCACTAAACTTTTGTTCCCCTGCAGCTCTCAGCTTCTTGTAAAATCTACTTGACACTCAGCTGTATCTCCGAACTTTGCAGCACAAGAAATCTGGAAAAAAGTCAAAATTGATTGGGGGGGGGGAACAAAAGCCCAAAAACCAGGAACACACTTTAAACATTGCATGTATAATTTTGAAAAGTGGCTAGAATAAAATGCTGTGTTACCAGCATACATTTCATTGCCAAGTATTGAATTTGGGATCCTGTGCGAAACAGAGGAACATACCACTACGCCATATCATCTGTTTTATGAAAGCGAGGAAGACTGAAACTTAAATGGTTACCATTTAGTGAATTCAGTTCTCACCATAGCTCTCAACCTGTTAGCAAAAAACACGTAGACAAGATAAAGCCATTAATGGGGGAATACAGCCCCCAAACATATTCAGTGAATTCAGTTCTCACCATAGCTCTCAACCTTAGCACAAAAAACCTGGATGAAGCCAATAATGGAGGACTACAGTCCAATAAATAGGGACAAATTTCAAATATCCATCTTATAAACTTTGAAAATTGCTAGAATAAAAGTTTTCATGTTACTGTGTACTTTCTGAAGAATATGAAGTCTGAAATTAAAATGCTTGTCATTTTTATTTAACATTTGTTAACCAGGAAAGTCTGACTTGGAACAAAAGCCAGTTTTCAGCAGCGGCCCAGGGAGAAACACTCCAGATCCATGTCTTTGTAAGATGGGAGGACACCAGAGCAAACCCACAGAAACACAGGGGAGGACATGCAGACTCCACACAGAAGGCACCCCAGCCAAGAATCAAACCAGAGAGCCTGTAGCTGTCAGGCAACAGTGCACCACTGCACTACTGACTGTGTCAAGAAACAAAAATACAGAAACCATAGATTTTATGAGGAACAGAACAAATATGAGGCAATAATCTTCACATTTTTTTTTTTACAAATAGTGGTGGGTAGGGAATTCAGGCTCTTGCCACTGTGATCCAAGGTACAGAGTTCAAGCCTTATTTTCTACCCACCACCATGTAGCAACTGGGGCATCACACACACACACACGCACACACACACACACACACACACACACACACACACACACACACACACACACACACACACACACACACACACACACATACACACCTTACCTGTTAATCCAGATAAGTCCCTTGCAGCAGCTAAAAGCCTGTGACCATCCATCCAGAAAGCCTGTGACAACAAGCTGTACAGCAAGCAAGTACTTCCCCTTCTGTACTGCTCCTTCCTGTGAGAACACCAGCCTGCGGATGTTGCAGTCTGATCCCCTTCCTGTCTATGCAGTTGTAGCTGCATAGACATCTGTGAAATTTGCAAATTCAGTGTTGTCTTCCCTATCCGGACTGCTGGTGAGACAGTCTGGATTCTGTGAGCATGCTCCAGACTGGTTAACCAGCAGTCTGGATAGTGGGAAATGCCGCCATTGCACATGTGCGATGGTCTGGGACTCTGTTAATTTTATTTTGTTATTTCCTTTTAATTTTTGTTTTATTTCTGTTTATTTTACATTTTTTACAGTTGGGGGGCTGCAGTCCAATAGGACAAGCTGCCCCTGACTCCCACATACTGCATTTCCACATAGATCACCTAAGATTTAACATGAAAGCATGCCAAATCATTCAAGGTCCACTAGGTCTGCTGCCACACAGGGAAATGTCTTAGTCATAGGAGGCTTTAGCCATATAGACTCCTCACTCACCAAAGTGGACAAGAAGGGTGACTGAAAGTTGCTTCTCTGGCGCTATGATCTATGTTGTAAAACAAACCAAACTTGAAAAAGGAAGCCAGCAAGACAATAAACCTCAGCAGATGCACCAATTCCAGCACAGTGATGCTGATAAACTGCAAGTTAAAATTTTATTTTAAGCTCAACAATAATAGGCTTTTCATCAGTGTCCCACACCAACTTCATCAGAAAAACAAACAACACATTCCAGCTTATGATCTAAGCTGTCACAAGGACCCCAAGTTCCCGTAAACCAGACAAGTATGACTATGACCTAGTGGTAATCAATGTGGGAGTAAATTATCTGAGGACCTCCACCCAGAGGGACATGCAGAGACCATGATGGAACTTACTATGCATGTATTAGAGCCAGGAAAGACAATGGTCTTAAATAATATCTTGCCTTCACCAAAAATGATGTCCAGATTACAAGACAAAATCATTGGCTTTAACAACTGGTTAAGTAATTGGTGTCATTCTGAGGGATCCAATATGTGCTGGCCTGGGATAAGATGGTAAATAAGACTTCTTGTTTCACCAGGGATGGCTTACATCTCTCATGCCAGGGCTTCCACATACTGGTCCTCATTGCCCCATAGTACCTTTTTAGGCAAAGTTTTCTTATTGAACTTTCTTACACAGCAAACTCAAACCTAAATTTGAACAACATCATGGTGGCATTACTCAATGCAAGGAGCCTAAACAGAAAGATGTCAGCACTTGAGGTCCTCTTGCAAGTTCAACACATCCATGTCTGTATAGTTATTGAGATATGGCTTCAATACAATAAAAGCACTCCCTCTGTACTAGTTTTTAGTGCCTATCATGTATTCAGGCCCTTGGGTAACTCAGGGGGAGTATCCATATTTGTCAAAAAGACAATCATCTCATGTCAAACCACCTACAAGCCTAACTTAGTGTCCCTGGAGATCAATATCAAACTTAACAAATCCAAATATTACTTAATTGCTAGCTGCAGACCCCCCCAGTCAATATCTCCCCAGAATCATAGAAATTACCTTAATACCATTGAGGGGATAAATACAAAACTAATTATGTTCTTGCTGGGGGACTTGAGTTACCCAAGCATTGACTGGTACAATGTGCACCTCTGAAAAGTGGATATGCCCAGCATTTCCTACACTTTATTAATACCAGTGCACTGGAGCAAAATAGAAAACAACCCTTATGAGCCTTTAAAATCCTTGACCTGGTCCTTTCCAGCAGTGCCATTGCCTTTACCCCACCATATATCTCCCTAGCCCTTGTTAAATCTGACCACAAATCAGTTACCTTCTCTGTTAGGCATAATGGTACCACCTCACCAACAAATGAAGCCATCTTTAGGGACTTCCCCAAACCAAAGTTACTTCAGCTTCTAGAAGACATCCAAAAAAATCCTAACAATTCTCCACAAAATGGTCCCAGCAGAGAGAGTTGCCATATTCACATCCAGTTTAATAATAACTGGGACACCTCGTGTTTGACATTTACTTTGCCATATTTACCTCCAATTTTTACCAGCATCCAAACAGCTGCATGGAAATGTCTGTCACACCTGCCCTAAAATACAACAGTAAATTCAGGAATAAAACTCTCAGTTAAAATTCTCATATTAATGAATTCTACAATAAAAGAAGGAAAACAATGAAAAGGCTGTAAGAAATTCCTACTCCCCTACCTCAAAACCCCACTGAAACATACCAGCAAGGAATTTAAGAGCAAAGCAGAGCACAGGTCACTACAGATAGCAAAGAAAACTACAAATTGGGGAGGTGTGGCTAGGATGCTGACAGAATAGCAGCAGCATTCTCCTGCTCTGCTATTTTAGATATTTCTGATAGGAAATAACATTATTAAACATCTTATCAATTTTATTGAAGCTGTATTATATAAATCAAAGTGTCCTCTAAGATCGTATCAAAAATCTTTTTGATAATTTAAAATTTCCTGTCAAATTTCTTATTTGAAAAATATCTCTATATACAGCCTGGAAATGAGTCATTTGAAAGTAAACTCACAGGACTCATCTTTTAAGAAAGAACTTCAATGGGTCTTTACTAATATCCAGGAACTATCTTTTAAAATGGACAAAATGGGCACAAAACTTGATAATTTCAAAGAGAATGTTCAAAACTAATTGACCAAATTCATGAAGCATTGCAACAGCAGAAAGTTCAAATATCTGGCATTGAGGACTCCTTGAATGACATGGATGGAAGACTAAATGAAGGTTAAAACAAATTTGAATTTTTATTAAAACAAAATACCACTCTTTTGAACAAAATTGATGATCTAGAAAATAGGTCCCATAGAAACAAAATAAGAATATTTGACTTGCCAGAAAAAAAATAGAGGGAAAGAACATGATACAATTTTTGACATACTGGCTCCTCAAGATATAGAACTTACCTGAAGCAATGTCATTTCACATTGAGAGAGCACACAGGTCTCTGGTTTTAACATCTTCTTCTTCAAAAAAATGCTTCATCAAGATCTATTATTGTAAGATTTTTTTCCTCACAAGATAAAGAGTTAATTCTTAAAACTGCTTGGTCAAAGTCTCCCCTTAAAAGTGATGGCAGAATTATTCATTTTGACAATGATTATTACACTTCATTCATTTCTAAAAGAAAGGGTTTCCTTCCATTAATAAGAGAACTTAAGAAAAAAACAAATGAAAGCTTATTTACTGTTTCCAACCAGACTAAAAATATTTTTTCCTGATGAAACTAAAGTCGTTGATGACCTGGATACAGCTGTATCTTATTTGAAAACAAATAATCCCCGGGATTCACTAATCCTCCGTGTAAGACTAAATAAGTCTTACACAGAAACTGCAGCCTAAGAGTAAGACATCAGTGCACCGTGCATATTCATGAGGGTGTGCTGACTCAACTCTAAGGCTAACACGGAGCATGCACGAGTGCAGGGGGCATGTTGGACTGCCAAGCAGTCCAAAAATCCATGGCCCTGCAAGTCCCTCAATTGGCAAATGTCAACTGACATGAGCGAGTCCACTCAAATGTGTGCATACCCAACACTACACTCCCCCACATTCTAAACCCCTGTACAATTATAAAATGTAAAACTGTTATTTTTTTTTTTTATTATTCCCGATATAGCTGCCCGTATTTGCGCGTGTTTGCGTGGGTTTGCCCATTGCTTAGCTACAGTTAGCAGTTTAGACATCGAAGAGGATAATGAGAAACTTATATGCAAGTTAAGCCAAATAGCAATAGCGTAGTGGTAGAGCCTTCGCACAAAGCAGAGGCATTCCCGGTTTGAGTCCCACTACTCCCCTTTCTATTTTCTGTAGGAAATCTATATATAAAAATAATTCCTGACATTTATCATTTAAATTTTAGTAAAAAGCATTGAAATGGCCTATGTAGTAGTGAACGATATTTTATATACATATAAGAAGGTGAAATGGTTATGCATACTGATGAATGCATAAGTAACGTATCTTAAGCAATGTGAAACACTGCTAAGCAAAGTTTACCAGTATTAAGCACATTTAAGTATAATTTCTCATAGCTTAGCACTGCTTTAACTAGCGCAATGGCTTTGCGTGGAGCTGCGCATCGCGCCAACTAGTGCAAACAAAACATGGTTGCGCATAGCTGCACACTGCGCTAACTAGCGCAACGTCGGGCAATGCCAAGCAACATAGAGCACCATAGGGCAATGTAGAACAATGTTGGGCAAAGGTCAGCAAAGTCGGCTAAACACAGCCACACCTCCTAGCCGGTCTGGCCAGTAGTAAAATAAAAAGCAATGACAGGCCTTGAACCCAGGATACTGTGCACCATAATCACAGTACTGAACCACTAAGCCATGACAGCTTTTGATATGCATGCACTTTCAACACACACATACATATCAATGAAAGTTTACCCAGTGCTAAGCAGGTGTGCTTTCAGCTGAGATTTTTCAAAACTGGCCAATCACAAATAAGTGCAGGAAATGAGGCATATTTAAGCCCCATAGGCAGGAATACTTGCCATAACTGGTTGTAGCTGCCATCTGCAGGCAGCATGGCTGGTGTTGGAGAGGGCTCACGATTTTGAGCGCAACGGTGGGGCATTGAGGAGTCAAAAGTAATGGTTTGGCTCCTCGTCCATAATCATGATGACAGACTCCTGCAGGGCCAGTTCCAGGGCACTGAATACAAAGCAGAAGCCTGGAACCATCTAGCACACGATTTCACCAGTGCCACAGGCGTCCCTTGGACTGGTGAGCAGATCAGACACCCTCCTAATCTGACTATTCCTGTTTGTAAATGGTATGATAAGCCTGTTTTTCTCTATGGATTGCTTCTCTCTACCTGTACTATCAACCTCTAATTTGCCAACGCTACCGCAGCACCCATTGGTTTATAAATATCTGCATTTACTTTGATGCATGTGCCCTATTCAAATACCACAATCTTGTTGGCCTGTTGCCATCAATCAATCTTGCATGCTGTTGGAATGTCCACTGTTGTTCTATATATGCATGTGTTATGCTTGCTGTTCAACTGTTGGAACTCTGGTGTGTTGGGTTAATGGGAATAATACTGCATGCTGGTGCAACTAATTTGGAATGCTGTTGGCTGTTACCAACCCATATTGTCATTAAATCCTCCTCAACATGGACCGTATGGGAAGGCCGGTTCCAGCGGACCCACCTGTCCCACCTCAGCTGGTGATGGCACCTGGCACCAGCAGGTCTGGTGCCCAGCCCAAGACCTCCTCCTCCATTGGCCCTGTGCCACCTTCAGGTGGAAGTGCTGCAGGGGATGGGGCTCATCTCCCCATGCAAGCGTGGCCGGAGGAGGGCCACCTATCACTCTCCGAATGGTCCCGGCTGTGGTGCGTAGGGAGATTGAGCATTCAGTCACTGATCCTCTATGCCAGCTTGAGGCACGAGTGGCGTGATTCACGGGTGAGCCTACCCTTCCTATGCAGCCACCAGCACAGCCATCCTCTGGACTGTGAAGGTGCAGTGGTGTCTGTCCATGGGTGGGGATCTCAGTTCCACTGTTGCCATCTGTGGGCTCATGGGCTTGTGATTTCCAAACATCCTTCCCCGTCAATGGTGTTCACCCACCACATGTGTCATATTCTGCCCCTGTATGCATCTTGTTTGTCTTGTCTGTTTACCTCCCCAACCTACCTCCCCAAATATACCTACTTTCCCTACCCCACATTCCACTCTCACCTGAAAAGAAAAAGGACAATCTGCTCCCAAAAAAAAATGACACCTCATACATAGCTGCCCATTTTGCACATATGTCCGCTGGACACATAAACTGATATTTAATTGGCAGTACAGCATACTTTGTTGTCCTCACCCCTCTCTCAGGGGTGGAAGGTTTCATATTTCCCTCCAAATTTATTGCATATGCACAGCTGTTGCTGTTAAAGAAATGGGCAGCTATGGACCTTCCCTACACCCATCCTGCACATCCCGAGCTGTTTTCCCTACTGTCTTTACCTCTTTGTGCCCCTTTTTCACCACTTTCCTATCTCCCCATTTTCTTTTCTTTCAAAGAAATGAGAGCGGGGGTTAGCGGGAGTAAGCACTAGTAAGCAGTAGTTAGTGGTTTGCGCGAGGGTGCGCTTGTGTGCGCTTAGCTAAGCATTGCTAAGCATCGCACAAACCCATGTAAACCTGCTTACAACTGCTTAAAAGTGCCTTAGACACTCTGTATATCAGGGCCCTTGTTCTGCTCAGCAGCAAAATAAAACACCTCTGTCAGTTTTGAACCCTGGACCTTGGACACACTAGACTGCATGAAGTACCACTAAGCCACAGTAGACATGCAGCAAGTTGGTGCTGAAATAAATATATCATGCATCAGAATAAGTGAATGTAAAAGAAAAATAGGAATGCCATAACACAAAATTTGTTCTGTGGAACTTTACCAGCAGTTGTTGTGGAATTGCATTACATGATGTGATAAGAGAACCAGCCATTCTAGCAGGAAATAATGTTACAGCAGCACTTTACAACCCACACACAGTATCGTAGCAGGACAAACAGTGGCATATCTGATTAGGGCAGAGGACATACATCCCAACTGTGACTACTTTCCAGGGATGTCCCTGTTTTGAAACATATGTTAGCTGTGTCCCTCTGAATCCCTCTGAAAAGTACTGACATTAGGCAGAAAGGTGGGGTATTACACATAATGAATAATGACAATAATAAGAGTTAGACACTGCATGTACTTCAGAAAAGGTGTAGTAATCCATATGCACTGGTTCTCCCGAAGTCTCCACTTACTGTCTCTATTATTTTGAAGGTGTACTTCACTTTTACCTACCTTTCCCTGACTCTGTTCAAATATGTACCTGAGTGTTTCAGAGGCCTGGCAGAGGCAGAAACACACAGGCATATCAGATTTTCTGCTGTTACACACTGTGCAAATAGCTTTGGAAGGGGTTCCACAAGCATACCCTTATGTAGGAGTACAACACTGAAATACCAAAGTATGCAGCCATGTACTGGTAGCAACTGACTGTAACAATGCCATTGTACCAGTGCTGAAAAGACCTGTGTGTTGCACAGACAAAGAATAACAGGCTACCATCTGGCTACCATCTGGATAGGTCCACAGTTGGGAGCTATGCAGACAGACTACTTGCCTTGATAAACTAACAGGTACACAGCAACCCTTTAAGTCCAGCAAGATAACATTCACACAATAATACATAATGCTCTCTGTATGTATGCATCCCTACCCAAATGTACAATACACCTGTGTGTTCAGGGTCTACCAAGGATGTAGATAGGCATACTCAGTACTGGAAATGTCCAGTTTTCATGAGCAGCCTGTGCTAATGTCAACACTAAGTAAGCACAAACTGTTCAAAAGTGAGTACATTGATATTCACAGTATAGCAGTTCACAAACAGTTCATGTGCCAAATGAATACATCTCAATAACTACTTTTGTATGGCAGTTAATTGTATAAGTAGAAAAGAAACTACATATCCCATGTGTCTTGTGTTATCATTTGCAGGGGCGAGTACAATTCTACACTGACAAGGGTGTACTGGAAGTGGCAACATTCAGGTCTGAGTACAACATTTAAATCACTGGCTACACCCCTTGCTTCAGATATAAGAACTATACCAACCTTCTGACTTAAACAATGGTGTCCACAGCAAACAAGTATAAGCCCCACTTTGGAAAGCTGAAAGGGCTACGCCTACCTGGCTTAGCAATTTATAGCATTGGGTTGCTATGACAGTGAGTACTGCAATTACCACACAGCAGGCTGCATGCAATTACCAAATGGTGGCCACCAATTGGTGCAGAGGCCATCACATGCACATGTGCAGATACCTATAAAAGCAAGCTGTACTTGCTGCCCACACATGCAATCACTCTATTGCAGACACTGAGAGTGACAGAGACAGACAGAGAGAGAGAGGGAGAGAGAGAGACATTAACAGCAAAAGCAAGCTCAAAAGCAAAAGGAACACAGAAACTAATAATACCAACACATACAAAGGAAAGGTATGTAACAGATATGTATTTACTGGCATGTAGTAGAGTTTTTGAAGAGTACTCTACATAGTTTGAAAGATCCATATGTGGCAGCAGTACGTATCTATGCACAGATGTCCAGCATAACTACTGCCATGGACAAATCAGTGTGTAGCTGTGTGCAGGGGGGATAACTGTGACATATGTAGCTCAGCATTAAATGTCAAACATCTGCTCCATGTTTTCTGTGTCCTGTACTGTAGTGTGGTCAATGGCTGTTTGGGGGAGTAGCACAAACAGCTATATAAACATGGATGTGACAGAGTAACACATGCATGATAGTCATATTAATGTGTAGCTTAGTACTGGCAACTGCTGTACCAGGCTAATATGCTAATCTAGCATTTGTAGCTATATACACACCCTCTAATATTACTGTGTGCTCAAATGTGACACCTGTTCATGTTGCAGCAAGGGCCAACAGGTCAGCCATGAGGTCCAGGGACTTACAACAGTGTGGACCTTGTGTTTGTATTGCACACACATATGGAGACATATATATGTGTCAGATATATTAACATCTGTACATGTGCATAGAGCAAGGGACATACTGCAACTGTATGTTAAGGGTGGACATATATATGCTGGTGAAGGTTGTTATGTGCATATTTGTATATAGGTTGTAGTGTGTGGCAGACCAGACGGCATACAGTGCTGGTATATGACATGCGGTGGTTAGACACTGTGGGTGTGATTTGTTGAGTTTGCAATGTTGCAGCCAGTGAGGCCTGCTAAAGCTACATGGGCTGAGAACACCTTCAATGCATTTCTCATAAGACTGTGCGATATTATTACATTACTGTATACCTCACATCCTTTGCATAATTGATATTCCCACCATGAAAGGTGGACTGTATATGTGCCTATATGTATATGTATATGTACACTAATGGGTGTGTATATGTGTATATGTATGTATATATATATATATATATATATATATATATATATATATATATATATATATATATATATATATATATATATAATATATATACATATATATATATCGAGAGAGAGAGAGAGAGAGAAACATAGTAATATATAGTAAGACAGATGCCTGGTGTCAAAGCCATGGCCTCAGGCTCAATGCATCCACTTTTACAAAACATAGTATCCCCACAGTACCACATAGGTAGTAGCCCCCAACATGTTGACCAGGTACAGATGTGTACATACAGCCAAGTGTTACATTATCTCTCCTTTGGTAATCACATTTCCAAAGGTATTTTGAAATCCCTCGGTGGATCAGATAAGCGATAAGGGGTCTGCATGCATATCCACAAAGGTTGTTGTACAGCTATAATGAATAGCCATCAATTACAGACTTTGCTGCATTTGAACAGGTCTGAAATATACCTCAGGCATTAACCCTCACTCACACTATTCAATAAATACCATAATGAGTGTGCGTGGCACGGATGACCTAGGCCAGGGATCACTGCAATGGCTGGGCTTGCCACAAGCATTCAGATGTGACCTAAGGTCTGGAAAGTGGCAGCACACTCTGGCAAAGATAACAGATGTGTTCATGGAGAAAGCAGTGTACCCACCTATGAAATAATTGAGTTCACATGTACGTATATGTATTTGCCACACAGCTACCTGACATGTGCAATGCACATACTGTTGTCATAGTGATATGTTATACAGTAGTAAAACCCACAACACATTGACCAACAGTGTCTCACATACACACACACACACACACATACACACACACACACACACTTACCAAGTGCAGGATTCAATCCCCTACCTAACTACTTTATGATACTAGAGGCGTATGCATTAACACGACGCAATATACACATTACTGGGAGCTCTCTTTTCCACAGGTATATTTGTAGGATGGTAACATCATCAGACTTGACAAAGATAAGTATACCACTTTTAAGGTGTTTTAGTATTCTCCAAAAAGGTTGCTTCTCTCCAAGGAGATCACACACAAACACACAATTGTCAAGTACAGGATTCAAACCCCTATCTAACTACTTTATGATACTAGAGGAGTATGCATTAACACAACATGCTAAACACATTACTGGGAGATCTTTTTTCCACAGGTATCTTTGTAGGATGGTAACATCATCAGACATGACAAAGATAAGTATACCACTTTTAAGGTGTTTTAGTAGTCTCCAAAAAGGTTGCGCCTCTCCAAGGAGATCACACACAAAGTTTTAATGTGCAGGATTCAAACCCCTACCTAATAACTTTATGATACTAGAGGCATATGCATTAACATGACACGCTATACACATTACTGGGAGTTTCTTTTCCACAGGTATATTTGTAGGATGGTGACATCATCAGACTTGACAAAGATAAGTATACCACTTTTAAGGTGTTTTAGTAGTCTCCAAAAAGTTGCTCCTCTCCAAGGAGATCACACACAAACACACACTCATACAAGTGTCAAGTGCAGGATTCAAATCCCTATTTACCTACTTTATGATACTAGAGGAGTACGCATTTACACTATGCGCTATATACATTACTGGGAACTCTCTTTTCCACAGGTATATTTGTAGGATGGTGACATCATCAGACTAGACAAAGTGGGTTACATTACATGACATTAGGTGGGCTACATAGAAGGAATTTCTAAACACTTTGGCCATGTGATCATCAAAGGAGAGTTTACTATCTACCTGGGTCCCCAGGGCCTTAATTACTTTCTCCGTACATAATGGATTACCACCTATGTGGTAACTTGTGTGCACTTTGTTTTATCCAAAGGGGATGACTATGCATTCGTTGGCATTCTGCTTGAAGGCATTGTTTTGACACCAGGTATCTGTCTCTGTAAGACCCTTCTGGAGGATGTCTGTGTCAGCCATAGAGTCAATTATGGACCACAGTTAGCAGTCATCTGCAAACTTGTTCAGTCATACTCCTCCCGTGCTTGCCCGTACCTCTGAGCAGTATCTACTGAACAGGTGGAGTCCCAGGACCAAGACCTGTGGAATGCCATTTGTGACTGCTTTAGAGTTGGACATGGCATCCACTACTCTGAACATGTGTGTTTGATCTGGGAGCCAGTTGGCCACTCATCCTGTGAAATAGTTGTTAATGTTCAAGCTGGTAAACTTGTCCATGATGCCAGAGTGGGGAATGGTGTTGAAAGGCCTTAGTGAGGTCCAGGTGGGCTGTGTGGACTACTTTCACCTCCATCTATGTCCTTCGTAACTGTTTCAAATAAGTCAACTAGGTTTAGGAGGCAGGATCTGCCTTTAACAAAGCCTAGTTGGGTAGAGTCCAGTGTCTGGAGGTTCCCAATGTCTCTGTTTATGGTTTCCAAGATAATTTGCTCCATAGATTTGCAGACCAGGCTGAGTAGGCCTATAGGGCAATTGTTTCCAGGTTCTGTTGTGGCACCCCTTTAGTGGAGCTGGATGACTGTTGCTTTATGTCTTTCTTTGGGTACATAGCCTGTGGTACGGTTGAGTCTGAACAGTGAATGTAGGTGAGGGTGTAGTTCCTTTTGGGGCTGGTGTAAGATGCAGCCTGGGACACCATCCAGTCCCATTGATGCTCTGTTCTTAGCTTTGGAGAGGGCTGTTTTTACCTGCATGTACATGAAGTCTGGGGCTCTGCATTCTTCTGGGATGGACACAGGCCCTTTTGGGGGTGATGGGGGGGTTGCACTGAACTTCTCCGCCAGGATGTGGGCAATGTCAGTTGGTTCAGTGTATTTTTTGCCATTTAGCAGTAGCTGACAGCATATTTGAGAGTTGTCACCTAAATGTTTGGTATAGCTAACGAAGGCTTTGTGGTTGTTATTCGTACATTCCTTGGCAATTTGTCTTTAGAAATTGGCCTTGGCTTTTATTATGAGCGATCATTGTTTCTTCCTAATAATGATCAGTGATGCCTTTCCTTTTGTGAAGTTTGTTCTATCATGTGTTCATTTCGTCCTTCTGTTTTATAGCTTATTTATGGGCGATGACCACCAGATTGGTTTCTTATTTTTGGAGGAGTGTGTCTTGGTTTTATTTGGGATGTCTCGATCCATGCATCCCTGTAGATGCTCATAGAATGCACTTGTAAATGATTTGGAAGATTGTATAGCATTATCCTACAGCAAGGGAGCTTTGAAACTTTTCACTTTGGTCTTGAGAAGTGTGCAGTTTGCTTTTGAAAATGTCATCACAGTGATTTCCTTGACTGGGGGAGGGCAGGATGTGGATGTCCACTGTGATTACTTTATGATCTGATATTATTAGCAAGGGGTTTATCTCTGTTGCAAAACACTGGTACCCCATGTTGGTGATGCTCCAGTCCAGTACGTTGTCACCTCTAGTAGCCATGGTGGCCAGTTGTTCCAGGGCTTTTGAGTGTTTACACTCTAGGAAGCATTGGGCAACAGACATTGTACACCAGTAATTATCTTGGTCAATGTGTGGGTAGTTGTAATCCACTCATATAATGCTGTTTGGTAGGACCTTTATATTTCCAGTGTTCTCAGCAATACTGAGTGAGGTTCCTGAGACATGGTAGGTGATCTTTAGCAGCCTACAATGTGATAAGCAGCTTTGCCCAATGTGACTTGCACTTGCATAGTCTCCCAGGCCTCATGCTGTGCCACTGACCTGGTGGTGTGTATCCATAAGGTAAATGGATACAACCCTTCCTTCTGTATTTCACTCTGAGTTTTGGGTCAGAGGATCAAAGGGATTGTGAGTGTTTTACATGGGGAATGTCCAACAGCTCTGTTTTTTGACATAGCTTTGTATGTTATGCAGAGATCACCTCTGAGTAGGCAATATGCAAGACAGTACAGCTGGAGAATTTACACATGGTCTGTGTATGGCATGTATGTCAGGCCACCAATGCTCCTTGTGAGGTATTTCTGCAAGTTTTCCAGTTGTTGTAGATGTCTTGTGAGGTACATAGCAGAAGGGGTGTTGATGGTCACCCTGTTACACACATCTGTGCACATCCATCTTTGCCTTATTATACTGTGTTCCCCCTATATATATATATATATATATATATATATATATATATATATATATATAGGTACATAGGTAGGTAATAGGCTATCTGCCTGAAGGCATATATTAGTATGGCCAGAGTGTGCAGCTATCTCCACCCATGGTGTTTGCTCCCTAGGCCTCTGTGTAGTAGAGCTGATGAAGTGCTGCCTGGTGTGACACTTCAGTTTCACATACACTCATCAAGGCTCCTCTGGAAGAGTGTCAGTGAGGGACTCGGCCTACTGTTGGTTGGGAGCCTGTTCCAAAGCAAGGGACATCTGTGAGGTAGTACTGCATCCCTCCAACATGTTCTATTTAATGTTGTGGTGATGATATCCCTAGAGCATGTGGTACAGTGAGCTTGGGTTTACTACAGATAGTGCATGTACATCAGTTCTGCATTGGACATGGACCTGTCTGTTGGGCAGAGATCTCATGTGTAGACAGTATGTTACAGAGTACAGATTGAGTTAAATTCAGTCATGTTGCATGGGGCAACTGTTTGAGGCCAGTAATCCTCTTGCTGAGGTACTTCAGTGCTCTTTCCAGCTGCTGAAGGTGCCGAGTCAGATGCATTGCAACTTTGATGTGGTACTCTCATACAGGTCTGATTAGTGATGGGCACAGGGAACCTCCTTTGACTGACATGCAAAGACTTTGGCAGTTTGTGGGAACACATAACATGTATTTCTAACCACTTTATGAATGTGTTCCTGGAAGTGGAGATGACTATCCACATGTGTCCATATCAACTCCATATTTATAGTGTTGGCACCTATGTGGTATTTGTATGACTGTAGCTCGGGGCCATAATCCTGTCACCACACCTGTCTGACTGTGAACCTTTATAAGGATGTCTCTGTTGTCCCAAACATCGGGTATGACACCATTTGCACGGTCAGCCACAACCTTTGCTAAACATAGCCCTCGTGTGTTTGACTGTATATCTGAAGAGCATACACCAGACAGGTGGGGTCTCATGACTGAGCCATGGGGGACAGCAGTTGTTACCAGCTTGAACAGGTGACCACATTTCTTACCTTGTGGGATCTATATGTGCCCCATTTGGTAATCCATCAGATGACATACATATTTATGTATGGGTTGCTGATATTGTGGATATGACGTGTCTGGGATGTTTGCAACGGGCTTTACAAGGTCTATGTGGGACATATGTAGCTCATTTCATTGCTTTATGTCCTGGGTGACTGCTTTGAAAACAGTGTCGCAGGTTTGGGAATCATGATCTGCCCCTGAACAAATCAATATGGCTAGGGTTGGGTGTTTGTAGGCTCCCAATACCTCTGTTTATGAGGTCCATCATGACGGACACCATGGCTTTGCAGATAAGGCTTAATAGGCTTATAAGACAATAGTTCCCATGGTCTGTTGTGCAAAAACACTTGTGGAGTGTGCCAAACGTTGCTGTAACCCATTCAACAGTTTCATATCCTGTACAGAGGGTGAGGCTCAACAGACTGTTCAGGTGCAGGGCCTGTTTGTTCTGGAGTTCACGTATGACACAGCTAGGGAAACAATGTAATCCCATAGACGCCGTGTTTTCAGGTTTGGAAGGAGCTGTTTACCAATTCTATATGTGATATCTGTGCTTTCACAATCTCCAGGTATGATGATGGGGCCTTTTGTCAGTGAGAGGGGGGTATGTATGTATGAGCCTGTCTGACAGGATGTTGGCAATGTCAGTCATTTACAGTTTGCACTGACTCAGGACATATATGAGTGTACATTGCTATTTATGACACAGCGGACGGAAGCATCATGGTTCTCTATGGACTCCTTCACAGATTCTTTTGCCAGAACATGGAATGGATAATTTTTGGGGTGCACATTGTTTATTGATGATACTGATTGCAGGTTTATTGATCTTTTTGCTTTTTCACTTTCTGTGAACAACTTAAGTACTTGTGGTACATGGTTTGATTATGACAGGGTTCCAATATGTTATATGTGTCTGTTTTCATATAACTGTGTGCACAAGGCAGGATTGGTGAATGGTGACAGGTTCCTGGGGTAAAACATGCAACTGCCAGATATGTGTGACCCACTGCTGTACTCAGACATGGCCTAAGAGTGTGAGCATGCCCAGTATGACCTTTCAGTATGTTGTTGCCTGACATTTGCTTCATTTATTTAAGTGTGTGAGCATGCCCAGTATGACCTTTCAGTATGTTGCTGACTGAAATCCACTACGTTTGTTGAAGTGTGTGAGCATGCCCAGTATAGACATTTATACTATATGTGTGTGCAAAATCATGTTGTATTTTTACTGCAGGGCTCACCTTTGTGTCATACATCAACAGGGATCATGCTGTGCCTGCAGGGCTTCCATGAGACACTTTGCATAGACTTATCAACATTTCTACATACAGGGGGGACATCTATTCTTTGTACATTTCTACCCGGAGGCACACCTGATGGTTACTGTGGGTGTACATAGGATGAGGGGTTCACCTGACACTTATACACATTTGCTAGGCCTGCACTGCTATTTAAGGTACACCATTTCAGTCTGTACTGTTGCCTATCATACTGGCTTGAAGCATACTACTGTACTACAGATCTTAGCGTCCAATGTCACATATATTAGATTGCGACTTCATAGCCTACCCAACCCACATCACACTGCCTGGCCTGCTGTTCTCTGTCTGCATAGGCCTGTGGGGAAGGTTACTCATATGCCTCTTTAGGGGCATGATACAGCATTTCTTTGTGATTGCATTAATGTACAATTGTCCTGCTGTGTCTGTGCCAGCGAAATGCTGTCATGGCTTAGTGGTTCAGTACTGTGACTATAGTGCACAGTATCCTGGGTTCGAGCCCTATCACTGCTTTTTATTTTCATGCTAGGCAGACCAGACTGCTTAAGGAACAGTAGAGCAAATATGAGCATGTTTACCTGACTTTGCCCGACTTTGCCCGACCTTGCCCAACATTGCTCAACGTTGCCCGACGTTGCACTAGTTAGTGCGGACAATTTTGTTTACATATACTAAATAGTGGTAAAAGCTGCTTAGCACTGCTTTATATTGCTTAAAACATGGCAATCATGCCTCAGGTGGTGCTGCAGGGCTGCCTATGTCGGATGCACATAGTACACTCCTTATACATGTTTGAAAACAGGTAGTGTCAAGTTAGGCATCCCTTTTATTTTATGTGCGAGTCAAAGAGAGGTATCATTTCCAGGGTTCCTACTGAGCCAGTGTATGTGCTATGCGTTGCCTCTTTGCCAAGGCCAAAGCATACTGTGCACGCCTCCTTCTGCCTACTGGGGCAGGCTCGGGTTGTTCCTCCTCTGAGTCATGCTCTGCCTGTGATGGCCTTGGCAATGGTGGGGGGCTGTTTGGCCCTGCCCCATGCTGTTCCTGCTGCAGCTGTTTTCACAGGATCATATTGTGTAGCATGGCACATACCATGCCAATTTGGGTACATGTAGTTGGTGAGTACTGCAAGGCTCTGCCAGATGTGTCCAGGCACTGGAACCATGACTTGAGCATCCCAAACACATGCTCGATTACATTTCATGTTTGTGCGTGTGCCTCATTATGGAGTTCTTGTTCAGGTGTGTCTGCGTTTCTGATGGGTGTCATCAACCATGGCTCCAGTGCGTATCCAGCATCCCCCACTAGGTGACCATCAGGGATGTCCCCATTGACAAATGTCTGGGACAGCTGCGTCAGATGCCACATATGGGAATCGTGGTAGCTTCCAGGGCAGCCAACACACACATTCAGTATTATGCCCTGGGC
Organism: Protopterus annectens; assembly: GCF_019279795.1. Classification (NCBI taxonomy): domain Eukaryota; kingdom Metazoa; phylum Chordata; order Ceratodontiformes; family Protopteridae; genus Protopterus; species Protopterus annectens. Next base: position 558,222,459 of record NC_056748.1, read on the forward strand.
ATCGCACATGACCTGGCAGTTGATGGAGGGGAAGCCCTTGCGGTTGATGTAGGCCCTACTCTGCTCACTGGCTGGTGCTTTGATGTGTATGTGCATGCAGTCAATTGCACCCACTACCTCAGGGTATTCCGCTATTTGCTGGAAGAGATGCATATTGCTGGCCAATGCCTCACAGGAATTGGGGAAATATACATGATCACCGACATGTGCTGACATGGCATTCAGAAACTGGTGCAGTACCCTGGATGCTGATGCCTGTGAAATCCCCATCATATCACCAGTTGGTCTCTGGAAGGTACCTGTTGCTAGCATTCTTAGGCCAACACATACCTTGGTTTCCACTGGAATGGGTTCCCCTCTGTTGGTTCTGTGTGTGAGGCGTGGCCTGCACAGCTCAACAATTTGCTGCAGGAGGTCTCTGTCCACTCTATAGTGCTCCACTATCTCCAGCTCATGTAGCCCCTGGTAGGTTACCCTGGGTCTGTACACTCTTCTCCGTCTCCTCACTGTGGGTTGCTCAGCAGCATTCGCAATGGCACCACCCTCAGCATCTTGCACATGTTGGCTTATAATAGCAATGGCAGCCCCTAACATTTTTTTGTCTGAGTTAAGCTTTTTAAGTTTTCACTCTCTTTGTATACTGCAGTGTTGCAGTGTTTTTGAAAAAAAACATGGGGGAATGTTGTTTGCAGAGTTTTAAGTGCTGGGCTGGGCTAGTGTACTGCCTGCGTAATTGGCTGATTCTGATTTATTTCACCTTGCAGCTCTGCTAGTTCTCCTTGGTTAACTTCCTACTACTTATTTTCCTTCCTTTTCCCTTTCTGTTTCCACAAGGGGCAGCACCGCACAAACAAGTGCAAACACGCACACACGCACGCACACACACAGGCTTACATAGGCTTAAACAGGCTTAGATGGGTGCACACGCACACACATGGGCTTAGACAGGTTTACAGGCGCGCACACGTGCGGGCACGGTGTAAGCATGTTTGCAAGAAATTTCAGTGATATCCAAGGCGTACACCTTCGGTTTCTGGGTTTCAGCTAGGACAACTGTAGACACGCCTCTTCCAATCCTGAGTAATTCACAGCAAACACAAGCCACTCTGCTCCAATAAGCTTGCAGTCTTTCATACATACCCCTCATGATGTCACTTATCTTCTACTCTACTACTCCCCTACTCCTACACTTACACTCTAGGGGCATGGCTCACATGCCAGTGAAAATTGGGATTCACTATCCTTATCCTTATTTGCATAGGATTGCCTATTAATGCTTGGTTACATCTCTCAAACTGAGCTTCCCCCATTAGCAACCACTACTCAGTAGCCATGTTGTCTTCAGCCTGCCATTCGCCTGCATGGCAGAATAATATTTTTAATAAGAATGCCTATTTTGGGCTTTTTTTTTTTATTTTCTGGTTTTTAAAGTGCCGCACGTTTGCGCGGCATTGCGCTACGCTTAAACATCAGAGATCGGGGAAAAAAATTTTGATTTTTATTAATTTTCAACAGATAAAAATGCCAATGACCTTATATTTGGCCATTGGCATGCTTCCTCAACTGGATGCATCCTTTATTTGGAGCTGTCATAGCTCCGTTTTGCTATTTGCAGAACGGTACTCCATTACCAACGGAGTACATTTCTGCAAATAACTCTACTCTTCCATGGACAGGTTAGTGTTTCCTGGATCGCAAATTTACCTCATTTGCATAGCTTTCAGCAGCAAATGAGGTAATTTGCATAACATAACACTGCCTGTGCAAGAGTAGTTTTAGGAGCTCTCATGCACGCCCCTGCTGGCTGTTGCTAGATCGCTTGGCAGACATATTGGCTGTCTGCCAGCTTACACTACTCTTAGACTCCATGAAAGCCTTCATGAATCCAGCCCAAAATCTTTGAACAAACAAAAGATATGGATTGGAACAGGGCTTTCTTAAAGATACAAGCAAAAGTATCCAGATAGAAGGCAAGTGAAAAGAAGAAAAAGTTAAAAAATAAATGACTTCAGCATTATTAAATTTCACTATGTAAAATATTTTTCATTTTTTTCTTATCCCTTTATTATCTTTGTATTGCAAGTGAACTTGCTTAATTTGTTGTCTGGTTGGGAATAAAGGGAGACTGTTGTCTTCTTACTAAGGTAAATTGATTTTTTTCTAATCTTGTTACATTTATATCTTGTACAAAACTAATTTCTTTATATCTTTTTTAATTTATTATTTAGCACATTAAGATGCATAAAAGGTCCTATTGATAAGTTAGACTACCATAAAGTTAGAGTTATGACTAATTTTACTTTTTTGCTAGCATTCCTTCTGTTATTGCTAGACTATAAACCAGGTCTCCTTTTCATATAAATATTAAGTGCTTAACTTATAATGGTCATCTTTAATGTATAAACCTAAAACTAAGAGCTGTGTATAAACCTAAAACTAAGAGCTGTGTATGGTGTGGCACTGTTGAATATATTCATATTTACTGTATAAACCTAACCTAAAACTAACAGCTGTGTATAAACCTAAAACTAATAGCTATGCATGGTATGGCACCATTGAATATATTTCATAGTGTCACTTCTGTTTAGGAAATATTGTATTATTCTTTTTTTTTTCTAGCTTGCATTCTGGTTCATTGTTTTACAATGATGTGTGTTTTGTTGTGAGATCTATGAATTATTTTGTCTGTGTTTAGTGGGAGTATTCCTTCAGATGAATGTATTTGTTTAAAGTATTGGTAATTACTGTAGCTGTTTAATGTTGCACTTTTAAATATTTTTGAATGAGTGTTTTGTTTTCCTTTATCTAGGCAGTCAGTCTTAGCAGTCTTAGAATTCCTGCTTTGTAAGCTGTCTCTTCCGCATGTACTCTATATGTTTTGTTTTCTTTCTCTCTGAGATGTTCCCTTTCCTGACATTTATTAACTGCTTTGTCTTATTGACTACTTTGACTCACTGATCATGTATGCTATATTGATGGCTTTGCAGTTATTAATGCTGGGGATGTTCTTTGTTTTTGGTTACTGTTAAGAGGAAGGAAGGAAGGAAGAGTAAGGATGTACTAGTGCCATTTGATTTAGACCTGTACAACGATTGCTGAAGTAGTGACGCCTTATGTTTCTATCCATGAACTTCTACATGGAGCTGTCAGTTGTTTTTAAATTAGTCTTTTAATTCTGACTGTTGTGATTTTCCTGATGACTTCACAAGGGGTATTATGTAAACATCAGTGAGTGATCGTGAAGTCAGCTGTCAAACAAGAAAAGGGTTGGTATTTTAACTTCATGAAAACTACACAGCAACATTATCTGATTATTTTAACTTCACAAAAACTACACAGCAACAATATCTGATAATTTCATTAGCTGTCTGTACTTTTGCATGTGTAGTAGCACAAAGGCTACGTATTCAGAAGCCCATCTTGTCTGATCTTGCCAAGTATCACCTTTTACCGGACTGTTCTAATGTTATATTTATTGTCATAGCATGCAACTCTAGTTTGACTGCAGCAGGCATAAATGCTATCAAAGTTGCATGGCTATCATACTTGTCTGTTAATGTCAGACCATGCTCCTTGATTTAGCATACCTTTTCCTGTTTCTTCAGATTTACTTGTTTTAATTCCTTTAGCTATTATGCAAAACAGACTTGCTGGAATACTGAATCACACATTTGGGAATAAATCTGAATGCATTTCTATAAGTGTCTAGCTCTGGCATGCATGATTTTTTTAAAACTATCCTGATTAAACTTCTCACAGAATGTTCTAAAGGCAGAGCTCACTTACATTCATTACTGGGAAATGTGTGAATGTCAGCCAAAAGATACTGACAGCATTAAGCTCTTCAAATAATTTATTAGATTTGTAACCTTTTGCTTGACTGACTGCTCAAATAAGCATCACTGAAACTGTCAGGAAGCACAGAAAAAGACAGCTGTGCATATCATAATAATGCTGAACACCATGGAAACATACACATGGCCAGATGACTGAGCACTGAGTAGTACAGTGCAATAGTGTTGTTAATATGCTTCATTTCTAAATTGTTAATTTAATCTGATTGTGATACATAATATAATTTTACAATAAGATATATCATATGTTCCATTACAAGGACAGGACAACATCTAGACACAGCAAGAAGTACTATGTTTTAATAAACAATAAAATATAGGCAGACCTTTTCTTTCATATATTAGATTATATTACCAGTTAAATGATTCAGTAATATGACAATTTTGCATAAATGAATCTTACTTTTTTTTTTCATATATAATACTTTGCATGTGCTCGGTTATAATATGATGAGCTAAAGTTATTCAAATGCTTCTCTACTTGTTCTGGAACCTGTGCTCTTATAGATATTGCAATATTTTTAAAATATATGCGCATATCTTTTGATTATTTATTATTAAATTATTTACCATAGTGTGAATAAATACTAAAGTAATTATAAAAACAATGAATCAGATGTTTATATTAGAGTGAATTTTTTTTCCTTTTCTTTTTGACATTTTTAAAGATCCACTGTGATATCTAGTGCTATTCATGTACTATACATTTTCTTTTTGTGTATTTCACTTTTTTTATTTCTACTGGAGTTTATAATATTTACAAGTCTTGATCTGAGTTATTATTTCTTAATAGCTATGTTACATTACAATTTTTAAGGCTCCTTCTACTAGATAAATCATTATGGTGTCTGAATTTTTCAGTGAAATATTACTATCATTATAATCCCCCGGATTCACGAATCCTCCATGTAAGACTTAATAAGTCTTACTCGGAGGCTGCAGTTGAACAGTATGATGTCAGCGTGCCATGAATATTCATGAGGGCACACTGACTCAACCGTAAGTCTAACACGGACCGTGTAGGAAAGCAGGGGCCATGTCCGACTGCCGAGCAGTCTAAATATCCACGCCCCTGCAAGGGTTCGAAAAGTAAAATGAAAACACACAAGAGTGAGTCCGCTCAAATGTCCTTGCACCCAACACCACACTCCCTGACATTGTAAACCTCCATCACAGTTATAAAACACAAAACATTAATTTTATTTTTTTTAAATTCCAGAAATAGCTGCCTGTATTTGCGCGTGTGTGCGCGGGTCTGCCCATTGCTTAGCTGCAGTTAGCAATTCCGACATGGAAGAGCATTAAGAAAGAAATCTTTATGCAAATCACAACAAATAGCAATAGCGTAATGGTAGAGCGTTCACACAAAGAGGAGGCATTCACACTTCGAGTCCCACCACTCCCCTTCTTATTTATGTTTTAAATCAGTATATGAAATAATACCTGACATATATGATTAAAATATTAGTAAATAGCAGTGAAATGGCCTATGTATCAGTGAAGAAAATATATATTTTTAAAGGATCCTGATATATAATTGCCACCAGTTAAGTAGCCCTTTACCCAGCGCAATAGAGTTTCCCATAGTTAAATAGTGCTGTACCCGGTGCAATAGAGGTGCCCATAGCGAAATAGCACTTTAACCAGTGCAATAGAGTTGCCCATAGTTAAATAGTGCTGTACCCAGCACAATAGAGGTGCCCATAGCTAAATAGCACTTTAACCAGCGCAATCTGTTTGCATGGACGTGCACGCCGCGCCAACCAGGGCACCGTAGGGCAACGTGGAGCAACATAGAGCAAAGTTGCTTAAACACAGCCACACCCCCTAGTCTGTCTGGACAGTATTAAAATAAAATGAATGACAAAGTTTGAACCCAGGACTCTGTGCACCATAATCAAAGTACTGAACCACTAAGCCATGACAGCACAGGAGAAACAGCCACTGTTAACATACATACATATACTTAGAAATGGTAGAGTAACCATTACTAAGCAGGTCTGCAGTCAGCTGAGAATTTTCAAAAATGGCCAATCACAAAAAAGTGCGGGAAATGCGACATATTTAAGCCCCATAGGCGGGAATACTCACCATAACTGATTGTAGCTCACATCTGCAGTTAGAATGGCTGGTGCTGGAGAGGGTATATGCTTCCGAGCGCAACGTTGGGCATCGAGGAATCGAAATACATGGTTTGGCTCCTTGTCCACCATCATGAGTCAAGACTCCTGCAGGGCCAGTTCCAAGGGACAGAGTACAAGGCAGAGGCTTGGAACCGATTAGCTCATGACCTCACCAGTGTCACAGGCATTCCTCGGACTGGTGAGCAGGTCCGTCATCACCATGCAGACCTGAAGAGATGGAAGCAGGACCGCCTGAACCAATGGATACAGGAGGCCTGTGGGATGCAAGATGCCCCACAACTGAGTAGGTAGCCATGGAATGCAGTATGTAAGAATTGATAATTGATTCTGTATAATGGATAGGTATGTCTCAATATCCCTTCATTTACTTCACAACTGCAGGTGACCGTGCTGCAAATCAGCAAGCCTATGCAGATAGGCTGCTAAGGCTGCACCACTAGGCAGGTTAGTGATTATTCTGCATGTATTGTTATATAAAATAGGGGAGAGAGCATGAAAGAAAGTGTTGTAGTCCAATAATACAGCCATAAAATGCCTTGAATAAGCCCTCTGCATGTACTGTCGTATAAAAAAGTCAGAGAGCCAGAAAAAAGAGTGTAGTAACCCATTAAGAAATGTAAAATATGTCCGGAATAATATCTCTGCAGGTACTGTCATATAAAATAAGTGAGCGAGCCTGAAAAAGAGTGTTCTAACCTATTAATAAAGGTATAATATGTCTTGAATATGTCTTCCATATGCACTGTTATATCAAATAAAGGAGCGAGCCTGTGGAAAAGTGTGTAATGTAATTAATAAAGGTATAAATCCTGGAGTGTGTCTGTGTCACTTACTTTGAAATGTTGTTGTACCCGTGCATTATACAAATAGTACTGTTTTAATAAGTGCTGGCAACCCAGAGTTGTGCAGTCCCATCTAAAGTGGGTGATGGAAGTGCTAGTAGCTGTGAAGCATATATACAATCCTCAACAGTCAGTTACTGGCTGGCATGCATAAGTAAATCTGGCACATGAGTAGCATGTTAATTTGTTCCCAAGAAATGTGAGTGTGCTTCAAGAAATGTAGGGTTCTGTACAAATTGAAGTGAAAATGTCATGTGAAAACATCCACATATGTAGATAATGAAATATAAATGAAATCAAGAAATATGTAGCAGTAACATCTGCATTTTGGACAGTTAGTATGTCAGATATAGGTCAGGTATATACTGAACTAGCCAAACCCATTACACAACCTAATGCATATTGGCAAGTGTAATAATTCATGTAGGGGATATACACTTGCAGTCACTAGCAATGTAGTGTAGACTAAAAGTACTTATAAGATGTTAATTGAGGTTTCTTTCTACACCCTACTGTATGTGCATAAACCATGCAATTCCACACCTCAGTGGGTATGTGTAATCTCAAATATTTGTTGGGACATATGTCCTATTGTTCTATAAATATTTGCATTCACTTTGATGCATGTGCCCTGTTCAAACACCACAGTCATGGTGGCCTGTTGCTACCAATCATCCCTGCATGCTGTTGAAATATCCACTGCCGTTCAATATATGCATGTGTTATGCTTGCTGTTCAACTGTTGGAACCTTGGTGTGTTGGGTTAATGGGAATATTACTGCATGCTGTTACAACTAATCTGGAATGCTGTTGTTTATGTTTCAATTAAACACACCTAATCACAGAACGTATGGGAAGGCCGGTATCAGCGGACCCACCTGTCCCTCTTCAACTGGCGAGTGCACCTGGCACCAGCAGGTCCGGTGCCCAGCCCGTGCTCCCCTCCTCCATTGGTCCTGTGCCACCTTTGGGTGGAAGCGCTGCAGGGGATGGCGCTCGTCCCCCCCATGCAAGTGTGGGTGGAGAAGGGCCACCTGTCATCCCTAAAAGGGTCTGGGCTGTGGTGCGTAGGGAGATCCAGCATTCAGTCGCTGATCCCCTAAGCCAGCTTGAGGCGAGAGTGGCGCATCTCACGGGTGAGCCTGCCTGTCCAACGCATCTCCCAGCACAGCCACCCTCGGGGCAGTGAAGGTGCAGTGGTGACTGCCCATGGGTGGGGATCTCAGTTCCACTGTTACCATCTGTGGGCTCATGGGCTTGCGATTTCCAAACATCCATCCCTGTCAATTGTGTTCACCCACCCCATGTGTCATACACCGCCCCTGTATGCGTCTTGTTTGTCTTGTCTGTTAACCTCCCCAACCTACCTCCCCAAACATACCTACTTCCTCTACCTCACTTTCCATTCTCACCTGAAAAAAAAAAAGGGCAATGTGTACTCATAAAAATATTACGCCCCATACATAGCTGCCCATTTTCGCACACATGTCCACTGGACGTGTAAACTGATAATTATAATTGGCAGTACAACATACTTTGTTGTCCTCACCCCTCTCCCAGGGGTGGAAGGTTTCAAATATCACTCCAAATTTATTGCATATGCACAGCTGTTGCTGGTAAAGAAATGGGCAGCTATGGAGCTTCCCTACACCCGTCCTGCACATCCCGAGCTTGTTTACCTACTGTCTGCACCTCTTTGTGCCCCCTTTTTCACCACTTTCCTATCTCCCCATTTTCTTTTCTTTCAAAGAAATTAGCATGGGGGTTAGCGGGAGTAAGCACTTTTAAGCAGTAGTAAGTGGGATTAAGCGAGTGTGCGCATGTGTGCACTTAGCTAAGTATAGCTAAGCATCGCACAAACCCACGCAAACCCCCTTACAACTGCTTAAAAGTGCCTTAGTCACTCTATGTCAGGGCCCTTGTTCTGCTCAGCAGCAAAAGAAAAAAACCTCTGCCAGTCTTGAACCCCAGACCATTGACACAATAGACTGCATGAATCACCACCAAGCCACAGCAGATATACAAATAACTTGGTGCTGAAATAAATATATCATGCATTACAATGAGGGAATGTAAATGGAAATTAGAAATGGCATAACACAAATCCTGTTCTGTTGGCCTTTACCAGCAGTTGTTGTGGAATTGCATGACATGACTGTGAAAAGAGAACCAGCCGTTCTAGCAGGGAATAATGTTACAGTAGCACCTTACAAACACCACACAGTATCAGACCAAAATAAACACTGGCAAAGTTGAATAGGGCAGAGGCCAGACTCCCCAACTGTGACTGCTTTACAGGGATGTCCCTGATTTCTAAACAAATGTTAGCTGCGCCCTCTGAATTACTCTGAAAAGTACTAACATTAGGCATAAACATGGGGAATCACACTTAATGAATAATGTCAATAGGTGGGAGTATACACTGCTTGCACATCAGAAAAGGTGTAGTAATACATATGCTCCGATTCACAAGAAAGTCTCAACTGCAATATGTCTGTAATATATTGCAGGTGTATCTTACTTATATGTACCTTTCACTGAGGCCATTCAAATATATACCTGAGAGTATCTGAGGCCTGGCAGAGGCAGAAACACACAGGCATATCAGCATTCCTGCTGTTATACACTCTGCAAATAGCTTTGGAAGGAGTTCCACAAGCATGCCCTTATGTAGGAGTACAACACAGAAATATCACAGGATGTAGCCATGTATTGCTAGCAACCAACTGTGACAATGCCATTGTGCCAGTGCTGAAAAGACTGGTGTGGTGCACAGACAAAGAATAATAGGCTAACCTCTAGCTACCATATATCTGGATATGTCCACAGGTGGGAGCTACACAGACAGACTACTTGCCTTGATAGACTAACAGGTACACAGCAACCCTGTATGTTCAGCAAGATAAACCTCACACGATAATAAAAAATGCTCTTTGCAGTTATGCACACCTGCCCAAAGGTGCGACATACCTGTGTATTCAGACAAAAACAAGGGTGTAGGCATGCATACTCAGTACTGAAATATGTCCAGTTGAGTTGAGCAGCCTGAGCTAATGTCAACACAAACAAATCACAAACTGTTCAGAAGTGAGTAACTTCATAATTACAGTATAGCAGTTCACAAACAGTGCATGTGGCACAGGAATACATTGCAATAACCACATTTGTATGGAAGTTAATTGTCTAATTCAGAAAGAAAGTACATACTCCCATGCATCCTGTGCTAGCATTTGGAGGGGTGAGTACATGTCTACACTGAAAAGTGTGTACTGGAAGCAGCAACATTCAGGTTTGAGTACAACATGCATATCACTGGCTACAACCCTAGCTTCAGATAAGAGACATATACCATCCTTCTGACTGACACAACGGTGTCCAGAGCAAACAAGCATGGGCCCCACCTTGGAAAGCTGAAAGGGCTACGCCTACCTAACCTAGCATTTTATAGCAGTGGGCTGCAATCACAGTGAGTACTGCAATCACCACACAGCAGGCTGCATGCAATTACTGAATGGTGGGCAGCAATTGGTGCAGAGGCTGTCACATGCACATGTGCAGATACCTAGAAAAGCAGGCTGTACCTGCTGTCCACACATGCAATAATATCATTGCAGGAACAGGGAGATAGAGAGCGAGAGCAAGAGAAACAGAGACACAGACAGTGACACAGAGAAAAGAGACAGAAACAGAGACAGAAACAGAAACAGAAACAGACAGAGAAAACCTAAAATAAACAACCAAAAAAAAAAAAAAAAAACCAAAAAAACAGTAACACCAGACAGAGCAGGGAAAACAAAGGTAAGGAATGTAACTCATATGTATGTGCCGGCATGTAGTAGATGTTCCTGAAGAGTACTCTACACACTGCAAATCATCCATATGTGGCAGCAGTACATATCTATCTGTATCTGCACATGTGCATAGGGCAAGGGACATACTGCAACTGTTAGTGAAGGGTGGACACATATATGTCGTTGAAGGTTAAGGTTGTTATGTGCATATATCTAAGTAGGTCATAGTGTGAGGCATAGAAAACAGCATGCAGTGCTGATATATGTCATGTGGTGGTTAAACGCTGTGGGACTGATTTGACAGATCTGCTGTGTTACAGCCAGTGAGGCCTGCTAAAGCTACATGGGCTGAGGACACCAAAATGCATTCTGCACAACACTGTGCAATATAATCACATAACTGTACATCCCACAACTGACGCATAAGTGATATCCCCACCATGAAAGGTGGACTGTACATGTGCCTATATGTACATCTATATGTACAGCAATGGATGTGTACATCTGTGTGTATGGATATGTATACATATATATATATATATATATATATATATATATATATATATATATATATAGAGAGAGAGAGAGAGAGACACGGGATCATATGCACTGCAACAGGTGTGTGGTGACCAAGGCATGGACTTTAGACAAGTGCCGATACTGCAGTGCTATTCCTCCTTTCCAAAACACTGTACCCATTAACTACCACATAGGTAGAAATCTACCTAACACTGAAGGTGTGATAAGGGAACATGGGACACAGGTGGACAGTAGCCTCCCCTTTGATAAAGACAGTGCCACACTAGACTTGTAATCTGTCTATGTGGTATGTGACATGACAACAGGTGTGTCATCTAGGGAAATATAGGTCAGTGTTCCCCTCTACTCATCACAATGCCCTGTGTGGTATGTACCTCACATGACAACTACAGCAAGTGGAAAGGCCACATACATACCTCACAAAGGGTAATACTGGCCTCAAACAGATGCCCTATGCAGACTGGCTCACAAAAGCACAGCTAGACTGTATTACATACCGCCCACACAGAGGTGACCTCTGCCGGACATACAGAGGTATGTCAGACCCATAGCTGTGTGACAACCACCATGGCAACATATCACAATCCCTCTGGGCTACACGCTCCAGGGCCCTAAACCTCATCAGCTCACTAAACAGCACATGCTGGAGGGATAGGCTCCTATCTCAGAGATATGCCATACTCTGGAATAGACCACCTAGCAATAGCAAACAAGGCTCCTCATTAGCAGTTGTCATAAATACCCCTGATGATTGTTTGGGAGATTGGTAATACACCCCAGGAATCCCCTCTGTGGTTCTGGTTGACAGGGGCAAGTGAAATCAAAGTACATGTGTGGCAAAGGCCAGGGTAGCATATGGCTAGGCTGCTGTAGGCCCTAGGGCCAATAGCATCTCACCTACCTATGACACTATGCACTCACACATGTACTCAATGCAATACCTGCTATGTGAGGTTGAATAATTGTAACGCTGAATGTGTGCAAGGTCTGTAAAGGTGTGATAGCATAGTGTGAAGTTGTATCTGACATGGTAGTGTCTATCCTAGCTGTGAGGCCAGCAAAAGATGTGTATGTTATTGTTAGGCAGACATAGTAGTATGGCATATGATGTGACATAGTTCCTTGTTGACGACTGTGGTGTCCCATTGTAGGCTAAAGCAATACATGTATGCTTAGTGAGTAGTACCTCTGGTGAATCCGACTCCCATATGAAATGTAGTACTACCTGAAGCTGTAGGCCTAAACAGCACAGTATGGTGTGTGTTCACATTGCTTGGAAACACTGTCTCGTGTGTTTCCTGTAGTCTGCACAGAGGACATAACTCAGGCATAAGGGTTTGTAAGTAGTGGCACACAGTACTGTATGGTACACAGGTAAAGCTCATCTGTGTTGGCATACAGTGGTGTGTTGCACGTTTGTCTGATGTGTGTGCAATTATGCCTGTACCATGGCCTCAATCATATGTGTGTTACAGGGTATACGTGTGTATCTAGCAACATATATACTCTGTTACAGCAGTATGCCACCTATATTAACAACTGTGCACATATGTTAGGCAGGGTTATGGCATCAATGACTAGGGTGGTTTACTGGTACTACTGTAACTGTACTTTACATTCATTGCAATGGATGACATCATTCTTCGTGCATTAGCGTGATATATACCCCTGTGGTGAGGTTTTGCATTGTGTCACAAACAGTGTGCCGGGTACTGTAGTATAGTGGTTTGATATATAGAGTGTGCCAGGCACTGTCAGTCAGTTTTGGCCTGAGAACCAATATGCGGTATTGAATGTGTGTATCCTCTGACAGACAAACGGATGGTATATATGGCAGTGAAGTGATATCTGTGGTTAAGGGTGTAAAGTGTACCACAGGACTCGCTCACACATATTGTTTATTTCTCTTTCAGACTGATGGGCCACCAACGTAACCCTTATTACACAGCAGTGGAGGAAGAGGTGATCCAGCAAAGCCTGGTGCAGCACTACACACTGTTGTTTTCCAGAAGCAGCCAGCACCAGCATGAGTGGACTACAATGTGGCAAGATCTTGTTCGTCGGGTAAATGACATAGGCATGCATAACCGGACATATGAGCAGGTACGCCATCACTGCAGTGATTTAATTAGACATGTCCGGCGGTGTGCGTCTGATATCCATAGACAACAGCTTGCCACAGGTGGTGGGGTGGCCATTCACCCCCCCCCCTCACCAGAGTGGAGAAGTTGCTCCTAAGCGTGGTGGCTCCTGGACAACAACAGCAACTCCCACAAACATGTGTTGTCATGGAGGCCGGAGCCACCCAGCATGTTGACATGGAGCGTGCAGGTAACATGCCCTATCTGTAGACTACAGTTACCTGTATTGTTAGATTATGTCTACGTGAGATGTGTGCTGTGTGTTTAGCAGTTGTGCTGCCTAGTGTTGTGCAATACTGATATTTGGAATATTATCTGTACACCTGTGACTGTCGACTGTTGTTCTACTTTAGTTTAGCAAACCCACAGTAGCAATGCCACAGTTGTGGCCACTGACGAACTCTCTCATATTCTCGTATGGCCCTCTGGTGTGACAGCAGGGCAGACGATCCATGCTGGTGAGTATGGTATAACTGCAATGCTGGTAATGAAATGTGCATGTCATAGGTGAGGTGTAGGCCATGTACACATAACACACCTACGCATAAAGCATTCCGTGCATGTCTGCTGTAAGGCGTTGCACAGCTCAGTAATGTCAGTAGCTGCCTCAATGACATGCAATACACAGAGCATCAGACACAGTTGTGGCAACACCATACTGCACATTGGATAGGCATAGTTGCTACAGCTGTACACAACATAACACATTTATCATACGCAGTACACCTCAACATGCTACATATAGCATTACCACACACCTGCTATAAGGTCACACTTCAGTATCCCACATGTCATCTACACATACATGATAAACCTCAGGGGTAGAGGCCTATCATGGGGCTGTGCAACACTCCTCAACACATAACACAGTCATGTTAGGCAATGCTCCCTATTGGGAACCCACACACCCATGTACAAAGTGGCTGTGTAATTGTAAATGTAGCCACAGCACTGCAGTTCAGGTACAGCATGCTAGACGGTGGTCTGTGACACATTAGTAGCCGTGAGTGACCACATGATGCATGATGATGATGGCTCATGCTACTACACCCCATCCAGTTACAGTGACCACAGTACTACACATAGCAGTCATTGCTTTGCACCTCAATGTGTGTGCAAACATATGCACCTATACACAATATGCATAGCATGTTGTGTGTGTGCTTACATATGCCTGTATACACAATATGCATAGCAGTCACCATCTGTAAAAAGTGACACATATATGTCCTAGAATGCTATTGGGTGTATAGGTCACATGACACACATTGGGTATGTGTGGTGTTTAATGTTGCAGTCATGTAGCATGCCATGTCATGGCTGGCACCGACATATCTGCAATATGTCCCATACTCACCATAACCACTGTACAATGGCCATGTCGAGCATTTGGATTCCTTCACGTCTATATGCACCACTCATCCCGTGTGTGTACATAGCATGCATGTGCTACACCTCTGCCCAGTATTATCTGCTATGGACACAGACACTGTAATCAGACATGGAAATCTATGTGTCACACAGATAAAACATGCAGCCATGGTATGTATACCTGTGAGTGATGGTGCACAGGACATTGCAGAGCTGATAATACTTGCACAGCAATGTTGTGTCCATGTACACATTGTGTTCCAGGGTGTAAAGAATCACTGAACAACTACACACATGCATCAAAGCAATGTATACTGTCATTAAATAGGGCCGTCTACACTCACACTGTATGGTCTTGAGCAACACATATTCTGCATGCTGACATGTGTGAGGTGACTGTTTGCCTTGTGATACTGTCACCCACCTTCACCCACTATTGAGTATGTGTTGGATTGCTGGTGTGTGTGTGTGTGTGTGTGTGTGTGTGTGTGTGTGTGTGTGTGTGTGTGTGTATCTGCTGTAGGGAGGATTGTATTTGTGTGCATGTGTTCATGTGTGCATGCATGCATGTGTGCATGTGTTCATGTGTGCATGTGTGCATGTGTTCATGTGCTCATGTGTTCATGTGTGCATTTGTGCATGTGTGCATGTGTTCATGCGTGCATGCGTGCATGTGTGCATGTGTGGTAACGTCATGTACATATTGTAAAGTGTGTTTCCTGTCTTCCTCTCACAGGTGCTGAGTTTGGGGTGGCTGAATGCAGCAGGGAACCTGAAGTCACTGCACAAATAGTGGAGATGATGAGACATGTATTGTGGCACAGGCAGGTTTGACAGGGTCTGTCGTTGGTCCGCCAATCGACAGTACACAGCATTCCACCCCATCCATGTGCACACTCATACTGCCAATACATCCCTCATCACCAATGGCCTTAGCCAAGGGACAGCATGCAGTTGGCATTGATCAGGATACTGTGGTACCCATGGCACTTGCATCTGCTCACAGCAGCCATACCCAGATCCCTGGAATGGTACCACATAGGCAGATGTCCAGGGGTTAATGGGGGAGCACCGCTGGTTGTATTACCCCTGGCAGACGTGCCCTCACAGGTCTTACATCCTTGAGTATGTTCCGGGCTGTAATGCAGGCACAGGCACGTATGGAACGGTACACCAGACAGGGACTAAGGGTGCAGAGGGCCCATTACACTGCTATCAATGAAAGCATCCGTGACCTTGCCGGTGCCATCCGGAATTACACCGAGGTCATTGATAGACGTTAGGGGGAGATATTAGATGCCCTCCACAATGTGTTTTCCATGAGCCAGGACAACGCGGGATGGGTGAGACGTTGATGCGGACGCATGCCAGCAACATCAACAGCTGGCAGTCATCGCAGATGGCCCACACATCACAGCCGCTCCCGTAGTGGCAGTACCAGCCCCAGCAATGCTTGGGCTGGCCTGTCCATTGACCATCCTTGTAGACCACGTGCACGTGACTCTGGCCAGTCCCAGCAGGGACATGGGTCCACTCGACATACCTCTGCCTCTGATGATAGTACCCAGTCAGGGTTGGTACCGGATACTGTCCTTAGTACCCCTGCCAGGCACAGGTACTGTGTCTGTGGCCGGATACAGTGATCTGTACAGCCTGGTAGGTACAGTCTGTGGCTGTCCCACAACCTCCCATATATGGCAGCCACATGGTGGAGCTGTGTGCATGCAGACACATACACATTAACCAAACAACTAGGGCTCACACATACACACACACATTACATCAACATTGGCCCATGCTATACTGTTGTCCCTCACACACACACACACACACACACACACACACACACACACACACACACACACACACACACACACACACACAGACATGTCGATTGGATGGGTCAATGTCCTCTAGCAAACCAACAACACACCCAGTGCATATGATGACACCTGTGCCACCTCCTGTCATTTGTAACATTGATGCAGGAACAGGCTAACATGGTGCTGATGCACAGGATGACATTATAGCAGTGTAGCAAAATTAGCAATTGTCAACAGGAAAGTGTAATGATATCCTTGTAGGTATAGCTGAGTAGGCATGATGCATCAAAGTTCTGATTGTCAATGTAGCATTGTTTACATCAGTGTTAGGTCTGAGTATGTATTGTCCACCCATGTGCCACTTGGCTGAAGTGTAATGTGTTGCCAGCATGTGTTAGTGAGTGGACAGTACGTGTGTGATGTGTGCAGTACAGATTAGCAGGTGTACATCTGTGAACATGGTGGGTGTGCACTGTCTGCATGTACGTGCATAGTGGACACATGGGACATGTGACATACCCTGTTTTATACATTGTTAACATCTCATAGTATCTCTCAATGGCCAGTATGCATTCTGCTACAGATATGAACTAACATGGGTACACATGTGTGTATGACATGGGTTGACACTATGCTGTGGGTGATACTGTTAAGATCTGTCAATGCTTTGCATTCTGGTAGTATACACAACCTCAACAGCATGACTATAACCAATCATTAGATGATGTCCTGACAAATGACACACAGTTGTAGGGAACTCAGTAACAATGGGATCCTTCCGGTACTATACTATAACAGTAACCAGTGGTATTGACCGCCACCCATTCCTGGGACCACACCTGTTTGGCATATCGACCTCTTAGGTACATGCAAACACACTAGGGATATGTCCATCCACATCTGGAAATGCATGCATTAGCCTACAATGCATTCTGTGGATGGGACACATATCCTACACAAGGGTATCATACAGACAGATACCTGTTGTCTGACACATGCTGTATTGCACTAAGCCGACTATGGCAAAGTCATCCACATTTACTATACATACTGTCCCAATAGTACCACATAGGTGGTAGCCCCCAACATGTATGTTGGGTACCAATGTCTACCTACAGCCATGTGTTATGTCATCTGTCCCTTGGTATCCACATATCCAGAGGTATTGTGGAGTCCCTCACTGTATCACATAAGACATTACGGGCCTGAATGTGTATCCACAAGGCTGTTGTACACCTATAATGACTGCCCATTATTGCCAGTCATTGTTGTGTATGAACATGTCTGACATATACTCTAGACATGTACCCTCACTCACACTACTCTATAGTAACTGTCATGGGATGTGTGGCACAGATGACCTAGGCCACAGATCACTACAGTGGCTGGCCTTGTCACATACATACATCTGTGACCTACAATCTGAGAAGCAGCGGCACAATCTGTCAAAGGAAACAAATGTATTCATGTAGTATGCAGGTGTCACACCTATGTACTAATTGAGGTCACATGTACATATATTTATTTGCCAAACACATGGTAACAGCAAAACCCACACTGCATTGACCAACAGTGTCACACACACTCAGCAATTGCAGGTTTCAAACCCCTACCGAACTAGGTTATAACACTAGAGAGATATGCATTAACATGGCATACTATATGCTTTATTGGGTGATTTGTTTTCTCCTGCTATATTTGTAGGATGCTGACATCATCAGACTTTTCAAAGAGGAATGTACCTCTTTTAATGTGTTTTCCCAGTCTCCAAAAAGGGCACTCTTCTCAAAAGAAATCACACACCCCCCCCACACAGTCAGCAATTGCAGGATTCAAACGTCTACCTAACTATGTTATGATATTAGAAAGATGCGCATTAACATGACGCGCTATATGCCTTACTGGGTGTTTTGCTTTCTCCTGTTATATTTGTAGGATGCTGTCATCATCAGACTTTCCAAAGAGAAATGTTCCTCTTTTAATGTGTTTTCCCAGCCTCCAAAAAGGGAACTCCTCTCAAAGGAAATTACATATCCCCACACAGTCAGACTTTCCAAAGAGAAATGTTCCTCTTTTAATGTGTTTTTCCAGCCTCCAAAAAGGGAACTCCTCTCAAAGAAAATCACACATATCCCGTCCCCACACCCATCCTGGGTAATCTTGGTGAGCTTCTCATGAGCCAATGTCTCACTTCACCAAAGCAAGGTGGTATCCTTCAGAGACCCTGAGACAGTGGCAAATACAGCTCAGACTGCTGAATCCTTTACATACACATTCTATGGACACCTAGTAGACTGCATGGATCGTGCTATCCCAAATATCAACAAGACTCACTCCTCCAATGGCAGGGAACCTGTCTGGTAGACCCCAGCCATTAATAAGCTATAAAATAAAAGGAGGAAGCTACTACATGACAGAGCACAATCCCAGACAGGGAAAGCATCTGTGATCTGTACTAGCAGACAGCTACGATCACTCATGAATTTATCTAAGGCCCACTTCTAATGGCCAATTGCACCAGACATGTAGGACAATCACAAGGCCTTATTCAGTTATGTCAGGAACCTGGGTGGACACTCACTGATATGCTGTGAGTTACTGCATACTGACTAAACATACCCTGAACCCACTGACATTGCCAACATCCTGGCAAAGAGGTTCAGTGCAGATGTCTCCCCCCATCCCCCCTAAGGAGCAACTATCCATCCCAACAGAGTGTAACCTCCTTGACATCACAAATAAACAGGTGAGTGCTGCCCTCTCCAAAGCAGACAACACAGCATCAATGGGACCAGATGGTGTCCCGACCTGTGTCTTACACGAGCTTCATGACAGACGTAACCCTCACATTAAGTCACTGTTCAATATCAGAGTTACTACAGGATATGTACCCAAGGAATGGCATACAGCAACAGTGGTCCCGCTCCACAGAGTTGGTGCCAGAATGGACCACAGACAATATCACTCTATAAGCCTAACTAGCCTGTTCTGCAAAGCTATGGAGCGTATTGTCATGTGACTCATACATATAGATCTCGGAAACCTACAGACACTGTGTCCTACACATTTCAGCATTGTTGTGGGCAGATCTTGCCTCTTGAACCTGTTTGTATTCTTTAAACAGTTACCAGGTCCATCGACATAGGGACGGTTGTCCACATAGCCTACCTGGACCTTGCAAAACCCTTCAACACAATACCCCACTCGGCCATTATGCATAGGCTTACCACCGTTGATATCGACACATATCTCACATGATAGATTGCTACCTGGATCAGGGATAGCACCCACATGGTCAATATTGCAGGTGCCATGTCTGACTATACACCAGTTACACATGGCATCCCACAAGGCCCAGTCCTGGGACCTCTCTTGTTCAGTATATATTTGTCTGACATACAGGTCAATACAGGAGGAATATGGCTGACCATGTTCGCAGATGACTGCAAACTGGGTGCCATAATCAACTCTCCAGCTGGCACATGCATACTCAAACAGGGTCTCACAGAGATGGATGACTGGTGCCTGAGCCATGGCCTACAGCTAAATGCCATTAGTTGCATAGTCATCCCCTTTGGGAATAACAACATGCCCACACATTACCACATAGGTAGTAATCCATTACATACGGTAGGAGTTCTTAGGGGTTAGGGGACACAACTTGTTTGTACTCTCGCCTTTGACAATCACGTTGTGAAAGTGGTTGGACAGACCTTCTATATAGCCCATCTTATCCCATATGGTTTCACATCTAGATCAAGTGAGGTCATTGTGCCCCTATACTCATCATGACCATGCTTGGTTACAATGCCACACTTGGGATGTACCTTACCTGACACCTGCAGCAACTGTAATGACCACAAAAGTTCCTCAAAAAGAAGATCTAGGAACTCACACGGATGCCCTGCACAGTTCGGATACAGTAAATCCAGCTCTACTCAGTCGTTTACCACCTACTCGGATGTGATGTGTGCCTGTTGTTTACGGAAATATCTGTGTAGTAATCTGACAGGGTTGCGAAAGCCAAACACACTCTGGCTAGGCTTGTACATACCCTAGGGCAGATAGCCTAGTATCAGCCTCTGAACCTATGATAATGTTCGGGATGCACAATGTTTATTGATGATACTGTTTGCAGGTTTTTATCGTCTTTGCTTTCCCACTTTCTATGAACAACTTAGGTATCTGCAGAACATATTTGATTATGACAGGGTTCCACTATATTATATATGTGTCTGTTGTCATATAATTGTGTGCACAGGGCAGATTGCTGGATAGTGAAAGGTTCCTGGGTTAACACATGCAACTGCCAGATATGTGTGGCCCACTGCTGTACTCAGACATGGCTAAAAGTGTGTGAGCATGCCCAGTTCAGGCTTTTCGTGTTTTGTTGCCTGACATTTGTCTCATTTATTCAAGTGTGTGAGCATGCCCAGTGTGACCTTTCAGTAAGTTGCTGTCTGAGGTCCACTACATTTGTTGATGTGTGTGAACATGACCAATATTAACATTTATACTGTGTGTGTTGAAAGTCAGGTTCTATTCTTACTGCAGGTCTCACCTTTGTGTCATAACTCGACAGGGATTATGCTGTGCCTGCAGGGTTTCCATGAGATACTTTGCATAGACTTATCAACATTTCTTCCTACAAATTGACCACTGCAATACTGGCATGGTTTAGTGGTTCAGTACTATGACTATAGTGCACAGTATCCTGGGTTCAAAGCCCATCACTGTTTTATATTTTCATACTGAGCAGACTAGACTGCTTAAGGGCCAGTAGAGCAAATATGAGCATGTTGGCTTTTGTTCAGCTATGCCCTACTTAGACCAAGCTTGTCCGACATTGCTCAATATTAAACAACATTGCTGGACGTTGCCCAGTATTACTCAACATTGACCACAGTTGTGCTAGTTGGTGTGTGCGATTACATTTACATATACTACATGGTGGTAAATGCTGTTTAGCACAGCTTTATATTGCTTAACACATGGCAATCATGCCTCAGGTGGTGCTGCAGGGCTGCCTCTGTCGGATGCACATACTACATTCTCTATACATGTTTGAAAGCAGGTAGTGTCAACTTAGGCATCCCTTTTACTATATGTGCGAGTCAGAGAGTGGTATCATTTCCAGAGTTCCTACTGAGCCAGTGTATGTGCTATGCGTTGCCTCTTTGCCAAGGCCAAAGCATACTGGGCATGCCTCCTTCTGCCTAGGGGCAGGCTCAGGTTGTTCCTCCTCCGAGTCACGCTCTGTCTGTGATGGCCTTGGCAATAGTGGGGGGCTGTTTGGCCCAGGCCTATGCTGGTCCTGCTGCAGCTGTTTTTGCAGGATCATATTATGTAGCATAGCACATACCATGACAATTTGGGCACATGTAGTTGGTGAGTACTGCAAGGCTCCAGCAGATGTGTCCAGGCACCGGAACCGTGACTTGAGCAGCCCAAACACACACGCTCGATTACATTTCGTGTTTGTGTGTGTGCCTCATTATGGCGTTCCTGTTCAGGTGCGTGTGCATTTCTGATGGGTGTCATCAGCCACGGCTCCAGTGCATAGCCTGCATCCCCCACTAGGTGACCATGTGGGATGTCCCGATTGGCAAATGTCTGGTACAGCTGCGTCAGATGCCAGATATGGGAATCATGATAGCTTCCAGGGCAGCCAGCACACACATTCAGTATTATGCCCTGGGAATCACACACAACCTGGCAGTTGATGGAAGGGAAGCCTTTGCGGTTGAAGTAGACTCTACCCCGCTGGTGCTTTGATGCATATGTGCGTGCAGTCTATTGCACCCACTACCTCAGGGTATTCCGCTATTTGCTGGAAGAGACGCATATTGCTGGCCAATACCTCATGGGAATTGGGGAAATATACATGATCACCGACATGTGCTGACATGGCATCCAGGAACTGGTGCAGTATGCTGGATGCTGATGCCTGTGATATCCACATCATATCACCAGTTGGTCTCTGGAAGGTACCTGTTGCTAATATTCTTAGGCCAACACATACCTTGGTTTCCACTGGGATGTGTTCCCCTCTGTTGGTTCTGTGTGTGAGGCATGGCCTGCACAGCTCAACAATTTGCTGCAAGAGGTCTCTGTCCACTCTATAGCACTCCACTATCTCCAGCTCATGTAGCCCCTGGTAGGTTACCCTGGGTCTGTACACTCTTCTCTGTCTCCTGACTGTGGGTTGTCCAGCAGCATTTGCATTGTCACCACACTCAGCATGTTGCATATGTCGCCTTATAACAGCAATGGCAGCCCCTAACATTTCTTTGTCTCAGTAATGCTTTTTCAGTTTTCACTTCTATTAGCTTACTGCAGTGTTGCAGTGACTCTTGACAGAAACATAATGGGCTGTTGTTAGCAGAGTTTTAAGTGCTGCGCTGGGCTAGTGTACTGCCTGTGTAATTGCCTGGTTTTGATTGTTTTCACCTGCTAGCTCTGCTAGTACTCCCTGGTAGCTTCCTACTATTTGTTGTGCTTTCTTTTTCCTTTCTGTTTCCTCGGTGGGGGGGGGCACCGCCGCGCACACAAGCGCCAACACGCTCCCAGCAGCTAACACACACACATGCTTACATGGACTAAAACTTGATTATTCTTGTTAAAACGCACACACACCAGCGCAAACATGCTTACAACTCTTTAAACAGCCTTATACATGCTTACTCCAGCTTAAATGCACGAACTCACACTTACACGCACGCACACTGTCTTACTCGGGTTTACAGGTGCGCACAAGCACGCATACATGCTCAGCAAGAAACTTTGGTGTTATCCATGGCATGCACCTTCAATTTCTTGACTTTACCTAGCCTACCTGTTGACACACCTTTTTCAATGATGTGTAAATGACAGCTGACACATGCCACTCTGCTCCAATGAGCTTCACTTCTTTCATACATAACCCCTCGTGATGTCACCTATCTTCTACTCTGTTACTCCCCTTATCCTACTCCTACTCTCCACTGACTGTGCTCATTTGCTATGTAAACTTGCGATTCACTATCCTAACCCTCATTTACATAGGATTGCCTACTAATGCTTGGTTACATCTCTTAGACTGAGCTTCCCCCCTTAGCAACCTCTACTCGGTGGTCATGTTGTCTTCAGCCTGCCATTCACTTGCATTGTAAATTCATATTAGCATTAAAATCCACATTTGTGGATCTTCATTATTGATGTTCTAGTTTTTAGAGCACAGCGCATCTGCGCGGTGCTGCGCTACGCTTAAACCCCGGAGATCGGGATGAAAAAAAAAGTTATTTTATTTTTATTTTGCATCACTTAACATTGCCAGTGGCCATATTTTTGGCCATTGGCATGCTTACTCATGTAAATGCATCCTTTTTTTGGAGCTGTCACGGCTCCGTTTTGCTATTTGCAGAACCGTACTAGTACATTTCTGCAAATAACACTACTCCTATTCAGACAGGTTCGGGTGTCCTGGATCACAAATTTACCTCATTTGCATATCTTTAACCTGCAATTGAGGTAATTTGCATATCCAAGCCATGTCTGTGTAGGATTCGTTTTGAGACCTCTGTTGCACGCCCCTACTGGCTGTTCCTGGATCGCTCGGCGGACATGTTGGCTGCATGGAGTCTTACTCTACTCTTAGACTCTGTGCAAACCTATTTTTCTACAGAAGACTCACTTTCTGCAAACTGATATAGATAGGCACAACACTAAACCATATTCTGTTTTATCTAGCTCTCATTATAATTAGAAAAAAGGGGGTGGTTATTTTGTGGAAAAATACTTTACCTATTCCTAAGATTGTTAGTTCCTGCAATGATGATAAAAGTTTACTTTGCACAGTAACCTTTGAAATCAATAAGAAATGGGTCTATATCATAATCGCGAAAGTCTGTTTCAGTGAATACGTAAACATCGACACATATTGTGCGAACCACAAATACACTGAACACCCTAAACCGTGAAATTCAAAATTTTGAACCGGCATAGTTGGCCAACCCCACCGCTTGCTACATACTACCCACCCAAACAAAATAAATAAACCACATACATACACTAACTGAAACCCTACTTCTAACCCTACACTAAACCTTACATACATTACTATCTATGCACATACCTTAACCTGCACCCTAACCCTAAGGTCCATAACTATCGCACACTTACCTTATGGAGCTATACCGCAAAAGGGCCAACTATGCCGATTTGAGATTTTGAATTTCGTGGTTTAGGGCATTCGGTGTATTCACTGTTCAAGCAATATGTGTTGACGTTTACGTATTCACTGAAATGGACTTTTGCGGTTATAATATAGACCCTAAGAAACTATATACCTTTAGTAACTTATATTGGATTTCAGGAATAGGAGCTAGGACTGTTAAACAAAACCTAGAACAAATTGTTCACATTTCAAAAGGTAGTATTATATTGGCAGGTGACTTTCATTGTATTCTAAAAGATGATGTCACTAATACCACTAGAAAAAGAAGAATATCACCTCCAGCAAAGGAACTAATAAAATCTATAGACCTGTTACATATTAAAAATATACATGAGTTTGCAGACTCAGATTCACTCTGTTTCACTCATTACTCACATAGGCATGGAACTCAAGCTAGAATAGATAGAGTTTATCTAACCAAATGATCTAATACATAGTTTAGACAAGGCCACGGTTGTATCTTGTCCTCTTTCTGATCATAAGGGTATAACTTTTGATTTAACCCTAAAACATAGTAACAGTATTCCTATTAAATGTATACCTGCCTATATAACTAATCTAAAAGACTTCAAAGACTTTTTCCTAAAGGAAATTCAGACCTTTATTGAAATTAACTGTACAAAGGATATATCTAAGATATATTCATGGGATACTTTGACACCATTTCTATATGGTAGAATGATAGCCTGGTATGCTTTAAAGAGGAAACAATGGGACAAGGACCTACTTGATCTACAAGAAAAAATAGATAAGCTAAAATTAGACAGTAAAAAAAAAACAAATGCAAATATGATAAAGGAAATAAACAATCTAAATAATAAATATTTAAAATTCCTGAGTCATAAGACAATGATTAATTTAGAAAGTATTAAAATAGGTAATTATTCTGTTAACCCTAAATATATGACTAGGTTATCTACCAGAACAAAACTAATTAATAAATCCAAACACATCAGAGCAATATATTCTCCAAAGAAAAATAAGATGGTTACTGAAATTGAAGATATTTTGAAAGAATTCAGAAATCAATTTAACGCAATAAATTGTAATAACCCAATAATGGAATCTAAAGGGGAAATTAAAAAGTTTATATGAAACAACATAAAAAAAGTAACTGAAGATCAAATGAAAGTTATTGATAGGCCTATTTTATTTTCTGAATTAAAAGCCCAGATTAATAAATTAAAACTCAATAAAGCTCCTGGTAATGACAGCATTATTCCTGAACTTTATAAGTTAGTGCCAAAAGAAGCTTCAGATATATTACTTAAAGTTTTTGTTATTTAAAGAGCTAGTAAATGTGCCTCCCTCCTGTAAACACATTCTTATTTCTCCAATACTAAAATCAGACAAATACCCTGTAAAATGTTCTTCTTATAGACATATGTCTTTACTATTGTTTATGTCTATCCATGTCAACAGATTAAAACAGTTTTTCCAACCTTGATTAATGATGATCAAACTGGCTTTAATATAAATAGCAATTCTTATGACAACATCAAATGAATTCTAACCATAATTGATTATGCAAATAGAGCAAATGAGAACTTAATGCTGATAAGTCTAGATATTGATAGTGCTTTTTATTCAGTCAATTGGAACTATCTCTCATTGGTTCTAGAAGAAAACAATTTCTCAAGTAATTGTATTAATCATCTTTATGTTAATTAATTTGCTTATGTAAATACTTATTAAAGACAAACCCACCACCGTAAATAGCACAACTAACCAAAAACTAAGGGTAATGCTACTCAACCCCAGAAGTCTAAACCTCAAAATGCATGCACTCAAGGCACTCCTCAGTATGGAGAACATCAATATCTGTGCAGTAACAGAAACCTGCTTTAAGGCTCCAGAGAGCACCCCAGCACTACCAGGCTATAACTCATACCATGCTTTTTGGCCACAGAACCCAGATCGAAACACAAAAGGCAGGGGTGTATCCATATTCATCAAGTATACCCACACCTCCAGGTTAGTGGCACAGCACAATGCCTCAGAAATCATCCTTGTGCAACTAACAATGGGCAAAACTGCAATTCAAATTGTAGCTTGCTACAGATCACCCACTATGACCCAGGACCCCCATTCTGCATTTCTGGAGATACTAAAAAATATGAAGGTCCTACCAATTGCCCTTATATTGGGTGATTTCAATTACCCAAACATTAACTGGGAGAACTATTCAAGTACTAACTCCCTTGCCCAATGCTTCCTAGAATTTATAAACTCGAACACCTTGGATCAACTAGTCACACCCCCACCAGAGGTGATAACATATTGGACCTGGTCATCACCAACATGGGAGACTGGTGTTCTATACCGGAGGTCAACCCCTCGCTGGTTAGATCAGACCATAGACTAATCATTCTGGATATCCACATTCTGCCCCCACCCCATCAAGGAAACCACCGTGAAAAACTTTTCAAAAGCAAACTTCACGTTACTTAAGACCGAGGGGGAAAGGTTCACAGCCCCCATTCTAAAGGACAACGCTGTCCAAGCTGCTAAATCCCTTACAAAAGCACTCTATGAGCACCTGCAAGAATGCATGGATCATGCTATCCCAAACAAAACCAAGACTCACTCCTCCAAGAAAAGGAAACCAGTCTGGTGGACCCCTGCCATAAACAAGTTATACAATAGAAGGAGGAACCTAGTACAGAAAAGAGTAAAATCCCAAGAAGGAAAGACATCCCTGATCAGTATCTGTAAGAAACTACAATCCCTTGTAAAATCATCCAAGGCTAGCTTCAAAAGAAAAATTGCCAAGGACTCCAAAGACGTTCTTTAGCTATGTCAAGAACCTAAGTGGAAACTCTAAGATCTGCTCTGAATTAGTGCAGAATGGCACAAAATACACTGAACCGACTGATATTGCCAACATTCTGGCAGACAGGTTTCATGCAAACTTCACTCCCCTCTCACCCCCTAAAGGGCCCATAACCATACCAGAAGAATGTAGAGCCCCAGCAATCACTGACACACAGGTTAAAACAGCCCTATCCAAAACCAAAAACACAGCTTCAATGGGACCAGTCAGTGTCCCAGACTGTGTCTTACCTGAACTCCAAAATTAACTAACCCCTCACCTAAACACACTGTTCAAACTCAGCCTTGCTACAGGCTACGTACCTATAGAGTGGTGCACAGCAACAGTTATCCTGCTCCACAAAGGTGGAGCCACAACAGACCCTGGGAACTATCACCCTATAAGCCTGACTAGCCTGGTCTGCAAGGCTATGGAGTGCATCATCATGGAAATCATTAACAGAGACATTGGGAACCTCCAAATATTGGTCCCTACCCAGTTTGGCTTTGTTAAGGGCAGATCATGCCTTCTAAACCTGGTGGACTTCTTTGAGAGAGTTACCAAGGCTTTAGACGAGGGAAAGGAGGTCCACACAGCCTACCTAGACCTCGCAAAGGCTTTCGACACCATTCCCTATTCTGGTATTATGGACAAGCTCACCAGCCTGAATATAAATCCCTACATCACAAGATGGGTTGCCAATTGGCTCACAGATAGAACTCACATGGTGAGAGTTGCAGGCTCTAGGTTTGACTCTAAACTGGTTGCAAGTGATGTCCCCCAGGGCTCAGTCCTGGGACCCCTCCTGTTCAGTATATACTTCTTAGAGGTACAGGCAAGCACAGGAGGACTATGGCTGACCAAGTTCACAGACGACTGCAAACTGGGGGCCATAATTGAGTCTCCAGCTGATACAGACATCATCCAGAAGGGTCTAACTAAGATGGATACCTGGTGTCAAAATCATGGTCATCCCCTTTGGAAAAAACAAAGTACCCACAAACTACCACATACGTGGTAGTCCCCTAAATACAGAAAATGAAATAATGGATCTGGGGACCCAAGTATATAGTAATCTCTCCTTTGATAATCATATTGCCAAGGTGGTTAGAAAATCCTTCTATGTGGCCCACCTAATCACAAAAGGGTTCACATCTAGAACAAAATAGGTTATTGTGCCCCTTTACTCATCACTCATCAGACCAATCATAGAGTACAATGCCCCATTTCGGATGCACCTTACAAGATACTTGCAACAGCTGGAAAAACCACAGAAGTACCTCACCAAGAGGATTACTGGCCTCAAACAGATGCCCTATGCAGCCTGACTGAAGAAACTCCAGCTGTACTCAGTTGCATACCACCTACTCAGAGGTGATCTCTGCCTGACATACAAGGCCATGTCCAACCCAGAATTGATGGACATGCTCCACCTAAAAAAAAAAAACAAATCCCGAGAGCCACATGCTCTAGGGAGCTAAACCTCACCAAAATGATAAATAAGACTTGCTGGAGTGATAGATTCCTGTCCCAGAGACTCCCCATGCTTTGGAACAGGATTCCAATCTACATTAGGCAGAGCCCCTCACTAACACTCTTCAAGAGAAGTCTTGACAAGTAGATGGGAAACAGAAAATTTACCCCAGGGATTACTGCAGTGGCTCTGCTGGACAGAGGCACAGGGAACTAATGACTCTGCTGGACAGAGGCACAGGGAACTAATCTAAGGGGGCGGCAAAAGCCAACACATTCTGGCTAGGCTTACATATGCCCTCGGGCAGATAGCCTAGTACTTACCTATGAACCTATGAACCTATAGGCTCATACACTTCAGAATCAATTAAGATTTCTAAAGGAACCAAAAAGGATGTCCACTCTCTCCTCTACTCTTTACCTTAGTTACAGAATCATTTGCTAATTTGATAAGACCATCCTCAAATATTAAAGGTATTCAGATAGACAAGAATCTAGCTTCCATGATTCAATTGTTTACAGAAGATATTCTTATGACACTGAATGAGTATAACAATTCACTTTCAACAGTTTTTAATTCAATGGAAATCTTTCAAAAGAAATATGGACTTAGTTTTAATGAAAATAAAACAAAAATCTTACATATAAACATTAACATTAAGGACATAGAAAAAAGATTTAATAAATATATAGTTCAAGAAAATAACATAAAGTACTTAGGAATAACAATTGCTGATAATATCAATAAAATAATAACCATCAGTTATAATAATAGTTTAATAATAGTTTAACTTCTATAGAAAATATTATAAATAAATAGAATATTTTTTTACAATGGATGAGAGGCTTTCCATAATCAAAATGATTATCTTACGAAAAGTTCTATATATTTTGCAGTCAGTGGGCCGGATTCACGATGGCTTGCACGGAGTCTAAGAGTAGAGTAAGACTCCATGCAGCCATCATATCCGACGAGCGATCCAGGAACAGCCTGCAGGTGCGTGCAAGAGAGCTCCTAAAACGGCTCTTACATGGACAGGGCTGGGATATGCAAATTACCTCAATTGCAGGTGAAAGGCATGCAAATGAGGTAGATTTGCGATTCAGGAAACCCAAACCTGTCCGAGTAAGAGCAGTGTTATTTGCAGAAATGTACTCAGTTGACAACTGAGTACTATTCTGCAAATAGCAAAACGGAGCCGTGACAGCTCCAAATAAAGGTTGCATCCAGTGCAGGAAGCATGCCAATGGTCAAATATATGGCCATTGGCAATGTTTCCTGATGCAATATGAAAAAAAAAAATTTTTTTTCTCTGATTTCAGATGTTTAAGCGTAGCGCAGTGCCGCGCAAACAGGCTGCACTCTAAAACCCAGAAAACTAAAAATTAAAACCCACAAATGTGGATCTTATTTAAATTGTTAATGTACAATGCAAGGGAATGGCAGGCTGAAGACAACATGGCCACGAAGTAGAGGTTGCTAAGGGGGGAAGCTCAGTCTAAGAGATGTAACCAAGCATTAG
Source organism: Protopterus annectens (assembly GCF_019279795.1). Classification (NCBI taxonomy): domain Eukaryota; kingdom Metazoa; phylum Chordata; order Ceratodontiformes; family Protopteridae; genus Protopterus; species Protopterus annectens. Next base: position 558,252,988 of record NC_056748.1, read on the forward strand.
TAGGCAATCCTATGCAAAGGAGGGTTAGGATAGTGAATTTCAACTTTACATAGCAAATGAGCACAGTCAGTGGAGTGTAGGAGTAGGATAAGGGGAGTAACAGAGTAGACAATAGGTGACATCACGAGTGGGGTATGTATGAAAGAAGTGAAGCTCATTGGAGCAGAGTAGCATGTGTCAGTTGTCATTTACACATCATGGAAAGAGGTGTGTCAACAGGTAAGCTAGGTACAGGCAAGAAATGGAAGGTGTATGCCGTGGATGACATCAAAGTTTCTTGCTGAGCAGGTATGCGTGCGTGTGCACACCTGTAAACCCGAGTAAGACAGAGTGCACGTGTGTAAGTGTGAGTGTGCCCATTTAAGCTGGAGTAAGCATGTATAAGGCTGTTTAAAGAGTTGTAAGCGCGTTTGCACTGGTGTGCACGTTTTAACTTGAATAAGCAAGTTTTAGTCCATGTAAGCATGTGTGCGAGCGTGTGAGCTGCTGTGAGTGTGTTTGCGCTTGTGTGCGTAGGCACTGCCCCCCGAGGAAACAGAAAGGAAAAAGGAAGCACAACAAATAGTAGGAAGCTACCAGGGAGTACTAGCAGAGCTAGCAGGTGAAAACAATCAGAATCAGGCAATTACACAGGCAGTACACTAACCCAGCCCAGCCTAGCACTTAAAACTCTGCAAACAACAGTCTATTATGTTTCTCACAACAGACACTGCAGTAAGCTAATAGAAGTGAAAACTGAAAAAGCTTTACTGAGACAAAGAAATGTTAGGGGCTGCCATTGCTGTTATAAGGCGACATATGCAACATGCTGAGGGTGGAGACAATGGAAATGCTGCTGGACAACCCACAGTGAGGAGATGGAGAAGAGTGTGCAGGCCCAGGGTAACCTACCAGGGGCTACATGAGCTGGAGATAGTGGAGCGCTATAGAGTGGACAAAGACCTCCTGCAGCAAATTGTTGAGCTGTGCAGGCCATGCCTCAAACACAGAACCAACAGACGGGGAGCCCATCCCAGCGGAAACCAAAGTAAAGACAGAATGTTGGCAAAGTATGTGTTGGCCTAAGAATATTAGCAACAGGTACCTTCCAGAGACCAACCAGTGATATGATGGGGATATCACTGGCATCAGCATCCAGGGTACTGCACCAGTTCCTGGATGCCATGTCAGTACATGTTGGTGATCATGTATATTTCCCCAATTCCCATGAGGTATTGGCCAGCAATATGCATCTGTTCCAGCAAATAGCGGAATACTCTGAGGTAGTGGGTGCAATAGACTGCATGCACATATGCATCAAAGCACCAGCCAGGGAGTGGGGTAGGGTCTACTTCAACCACAAGGGCTTCCCCTCCATCAACTGCCAGGGCTTGTGTGATGCCCAGGCCATAATACTGAATGTGTGTGCTAGCTGCCCTGGAAGCTACCATGATTCCCATATCTGGCATCTGACGCAGCTGTACCAGACATTTGCCAATGGGGACATTCCACATGGTCACCTAGTGGGGGATGCTGGCTATGCACTGGAGCCGTGGCTGATGACACCCATCAGAAACACACACACACCTGAACAGGAATGCCATAATGAGGCACATGCACAAACACATAATGTAATCGAGCGTGTGTTTGAGCTACTCAAGTCACGGTTCTGGTGCCTGGACACATCTGGTGGAGCCTTGCAGTACTCACCAACTACATGTACCCAAATTGTCATGGTATGTGCTATGCTACATAATATGATCCTGTGAAAACAGCTGCAGCAGGACCAGCATAGGCTTGGGCCAAACAGCCCCCCACCATTGCCAAGGCCATCACAGGCAGAGCGTGACTCGGAGGAGGAACAACCTGAGCCTGCCCCAGTAGACAGAAGGAGGCATGCCCAGTATGCTTTGGCCTTGGCAAAGAGGCAATGCATAGCACATACACTGGCTCAGTAGGAACTCTGGAAATGATACCTCTCTCTGACTTGCACATATAGTAAAAGGGATGCCTAAGTTGACACTACCTGCTTTCAAACATGTACAGGGAGTATAGTATGTGCATCCAACATAGGCAGCCCTGCAGCACCACCTGAGGCATGATTGCCATGTGTTAAGCAATATAAAGCAGTGTTAAACAGCATTTACCACCATGTAGTATACTCAAACAAAATCGCACACACCAACTAGTACAACTGTGGTCAATGTGGAGTAATATTGGGCAAAGTCCAGCAATGTTGGTGAATATTGAGCAATGTCGGACAAGCCTGGTCTAAGTAGGGCATAGCTGAACAAAAGCCAACATGCTCATATTTGCTTAACTGGCCCTTAAGCAGTCTGGTCTGCTCAGTATGAAAATATAAACCAGTGATGGGCCTCGAAACCAGGATACTGTGCACTACAGTTAAAGTACTGAACCACTAAACCATCACAGTATTGCAGTGGTCAGCCTGTATGAAGGAATGTTGATAAGTCTATGCAAAGTATCTCATGGAAACCCTGCAGGCACAGCATAATCCCTGTCAAGTTATGACACAAAGGTGAGTCCTGCAGTAAGAACAGAACCTGACTTCCAACACACACAGTATAAATGTTAATACTGGTCATGTTCACACACATCAACAAATGTAGTGGACCTCAGATAGCAACATACTGAAAGGTCACACTGGGCATGCTCACACACTTGAATAAATAAGACAAATGTCAGGCAGCAAAACACGGAAAGCCTGAACTGGGCATGCTCACACACTTAGGCCATGTCTGAATACAGCAGTGGGCCACACATATCTGGCAGTTGCATGTGTTAACCCAGGAACCTCTCACTATCCAGATATCCGCCCTGTGCACACAGTTATATGACAACAGACACATATATAATATAGTGGAACCCTGTCATAATCAAATATGTTCTGCAGATACCTAAGCTGTTCATAGAAACTGGTAAAGCAAAGATGTTAAAGACCTGCAAACAGTATCAGCAATAAACATTGTGCATCCCGAACATTAGCATAGGTTCAGAGGTCGATACTAGGCTATCTGCCCTAGGGCATGTACAAGCCTAGCCAGAGTGTGTTTGGCATTCGCACCCCTGTCAGATTACTACACTGTGCATGTGAATAGTAGGTCACACAAGATAGCCCATGTTTGTTTAGGCTAGTGTGCCTCTGTCTAGCAGGGACACAGAAGATATCCCAGGGGTAAACATACGATCACCCATACAGTCATCAAGATGTCTCCTGTAGGTGGTCAGTGGGTGGCTCTGCCTATGTGAAACTGGGATTACAATCCAGAGTGAGTGGAGCCTCTGGGATAAGAATCTGTCCCTCCAGCATGTCCTATTAACATCTGTGCTGAGGTATATGTCCCTGGAGTGTGTAGCTCCAAGGGAGTCAGATATCCTGAGGTGGAGTATGTCCAATAATTCTGGGTTGGGTATATCTGTAAACAACAGGCACACATCATATCTGAGTAGGTGGTAAGTGACTGAGTAGAGCTGGAGTTACTGCATCTGAACTGTGCAGGGCATCTGTGTGAGTCCCTAGATCTGCTTGGTGAGGAACTTCTGTGGCCAGTACAGTTGCTGCAGGTGTCGGGTAAGGTACACCCCAAATGTGGCATTGTAACCAAGCATGGTTGTGATGAGTATAGGGGCACAATTACCTCAGTCGATCTAGATGTGAAACCATATGGGATAAGGTGGCCTATATAGAAGGTCTGTCCAACCACTTTGGCAATGTGATTGTCAAAGGCGACAGTAAGAACAAGTCATGTCCCCAAACCCCTAACACCTCCTACCATATGTAATGGAGTACTACCTATGTGGTAATGTGTGGGCATGTTGTTATTCCCAAAGGGGATGACTATGCAACTAATGGCATTTAGCTGTATGCCATGGCTCAGGCACCAGTCATCCATCTCTGTGAGACCATGTTTGAGTATGCATGTGGCAGCTGGAGAGTTGATTATGGCACCCAGTTTGCAGTCAAGTGCGAACATGGTCAGCCATATTCCCCCTGTGGTAGCCTGTACGTCAGACAAATATATACTGAACAAGAGAGGTCCCAGGACCGAGCCGTGTGGGATGCCATGTGTAACTGGTGTATAGTCAGACATGGCACCTGCAATTCTGACCATGTGGGTGCTATCCCTGATCCAGGTAGCAATCCATCGTGTGAGATATGTGTCCATATCGACCCTGGTGAGCCTATGCATAATGGCCCGGTGGGTTATTGTGTTGAAGGGTTTTGCAAGGTTCAGGTAGGCTGTGTGGACAACCATCCCTATGTTGATGGACCTGTTAAGCGTTTAAAGAATACAAACAGGGTCAAGAGGCAAGATCTGCCCACAACAACGCTGAAATGTGTAGGACACAGTGTCTGTAGGTTCCCGATGTCTATGTGTATGAGTCCCATGACAATACGCTCCATAGCTTTGCAGAACAGGCTAGTTAGGCTGATAGGGTAATATTGTCTGTGGTCCATTGTGGCACCACCTCTGTGGAGTGGGACCACTGTCGCAGTATGCCATTCCTTGGGTACATATCCTGTAGTAATTCCGATATTGAACAATGATGTAATGTGAGGGTTACGTCTGTCATGAAGCTCGTGTAAGATGCAGGCCGGGACACTGTCTGGTCCCATTGATGCTGTGATGTACGCTTTGGGGAGGGCAGCACTCACCTGTTACTGTGTGATGTCAGGGAGGTTACACTCTGTTGGGATGGATAGTTGCTCCTTAGGGGGGATGGGGGGGAGACATCTGCACTGAACCTGTTAGCCAGGATGTTGGCAATGCCAGTGGGTTCAGGATAAGTTTAGTCAGTATGCAGTAACTCACAGCATATCAGTGAGTGTCCACGCAGGTTCCTGACATAACTGAAGAAGGCCGTGTGATAGTCCTACGTGTCTGGTGCAATTGTCTGGTAGAAGCGGCCCTTAGAAAAGTTCATGAGTGATCATAGCTGTCTCTTAGTACAGATCACAAATGCCTTCCCCGTCTGGGATTGTGCTCTATCTTGTAGTAGCTTTCTCCTGACGTTGTACAGCTTATTAATGGCTGGGGTCTACCAGACAGATCCTCTGCCATTGGAGGAGTGAGTCCTGTTGTTATTTGGGATAGCACAATCCATGCAATCTACTAGGTGTCCATACAATGTGTATGTAAAGGATTCAGCAGTCTGAGCCATATTTGCCACTGTCTCAGGGTCTCTGAAGGATACCACCTTGCTTTGGTGAAGTGAGACATTGGCTCATGAGAAGCTCACCAAGATTACCCAGGATGGGTGTGTGGAGGGTATATGTATGTCCAGTGAGATACATGTATGTTCTGACCTTACCAATGAGGGGTATATCGCTGGTGTGGAACATAGAGTCCCCATGTTGGTGATGATCAGGTCCAATATGTATTCCCCTTTGTGGCTGTGCTGACTGGTTGTGCCATAGCATATGAGTCTACAAATTGTAGCAACTGTTGGGCGAGGGTATTGGGGCTTGAGCAGTAGCCCCAGTCAATATCTGTGTATTTGAAGTCACCCAATATAATGGTGTTTGTGGAGACCTTAATATTCTCCATAGTTCCCATGAAAGCCGAGTGTGGTTCCTGAGTTTGGGAGGGTGGTCTGTAGCAGGCAACAAACTGAAAGGCAGTTTTGCACAATGGTAGTTGTATATGTATGGTCGGTGATGCTTTGTGCAGTGCTACTAACCCAGAGGTGTGTGTATCTGTCTTGTATATGGATACTCCCCCTAGTTGTGTTGTCTGTTCCAAGTCTTGTGGTCAGAAAGCATGGTATGAAACATAACCTGGTAATGTTGGTGTGCATAGGTGAGCCTGTACCAGGCGTCTGTTAGTGCACAGATATCGCTATCCTTCATACTGAGGAGAGTCCTGAGTTGCTGCAATATGAGGGTAACACATCTGGTGTTGAGCAGCATTACCCTTAGTTTCATTTAACCTGTAATGTCTATGGAGGTGGGTTTGTCTTTTGAGCCCTGCTTAAAAAAGGCACTATGGTGGTAGCAAGAGCCTTAGCCAGCATTCGAACGTCCAAGGGTGACTGGTGCAAGCTGTCCATAGTGAAGCTACGTGGCATGTCGAGCATGTCACCACAGGCTGACAGACACTGTATCCCCTATGAATGACACCAATTTTTTTGCCAACTGTTAAATGTGATATGTTTGTCTGTATACTGTGACATCATAATTGGTGGGTGTAAGATGCTAGACAAGGTCAGGGCCATACTGGCCTGGGCTACATGATCAGAGTGTTCCTCCATGTATCATGTCATGTGGTCCAGGGAGGAACATCTGAGGTTTTATGCACTAGCATGGACAATGATGGTGCCAGTCCTGTACTTGCTTTGGAGTGACCTGACTGCATGTGTTATGTGGCAGATCCTGGCACCCGACAGACAGGCCAAAGTAACTATTCCCTTGTTTTTGCTGGTGAGTGGTACGTCAGTGTGTCTGACAATAAGTGTCGCCTATTACAAGTGTATTAGGTGTGCTGTTTAGCCCGAAGGACAGTGACTGTGTGACACACTGACATTGTGAACTATGTGATATGTGGGTATTGTAGTGGGGTAGCAGTTGTGTGTGTGTCTGCTTTGGAGGTCTCTGCTGCTTAGGCAGAGTTCATTTACAGCATCTGAGTATGTCTATGTGTGATAATGTGGTTTGAGTGCTGTCGCTAGAGGATATGTGAGACTGATATGTGGTGTGTGTGGTTACCTTCACCACCTGATAGACTGTGCCAGTCATGGGTCGAGAGAGTTCAGCACCCTGTATGTCTATATAGATGCATCTCACACATATATCTGAGTTTGTCGGGAGGAGGAGAGGGTTGTCTGTGTACATGAGGCAGATGTGACATTGTCTCAACATCACAATATTCACCAGCTGGACTGGAGAGTACACACGAAACTGACCCCTGGACATGCCAGGATATTATGATGACATACTCTGTAGCCTGATCACAAAGGATCAGTAGGGTGTTAAGTGTGTAAAAGAGTATAACGGATTAGTGCTCAGGTTCATTGGTGTTTTGTAAAGAGTAGCTGAGAATGACACCTCCTTCAGCTATGTCATAAATAGCAATGTACACCCATATATGTCCTGAGTCAGGGCCAACTGTACCTGACTGACAATGCCGACATCCTGACAGACAGGCCCATATATACATACCCACCTCCCACTGACAATAGTCCATATCATCATACCAGGAGATATCACATGTAGAATGGATGAGCAGCTACTCCCAATGCCAAAAGCATGGTAGCAAGTGGAATACATTGATTCCCAATATGTGTCATGCATAAACTACAGAACAAACAGATCCGCACCTGAACAGTCCGCTGAGCCTCACCCCCTACACAGGATGTGGAACCGTTGAATGAGTTACAGCAACATATGGCACTTCCCACAAGTGTTGGTGCACAACACACCATGGGAAGTACAGTCCAGTATGCCTATGAAGTCTGATCTGCAAGGTCATGGAGTCCATCATGGTTGAAGTCATAAACAGAGCTATTGGAAGCTGACATACACACAACCCTACCAACTGTGGTATGTTCATGTGTGGATCATGGTTCCCAAACATGCTAGACTGTTTGCAAGGCAGCCACCCAGGACATACATCACTGAACACAGCTACACATGTCTCACATAGACTTTGAATAGCCCTTTATCAACATCCCAGACACATGTAGTATCCACAAAACCAACAAGCTGTGCATAAATATGTGTTGACATATGAAGGAATGTCAATGTGTCCACAGATAGATCACACAAGGTAAGGATTATGAGGTCCTGTTCAAGCTGTTGACACCTACTGACCCACATGGACCATTCCTGGAATGGCATAAAACAAAGTGTACACACATCACCATGTCCAGTCTGATGATGTCACCATCCTATAAATACAGCAGGAGAAGGGAAACAAGCCACTAAAGCAAACAGCATGCCGTGTTAATGCGTTTCTCTCTCTAGTATCATAACATAGTTAGGTAGGCATTTGAATCCTGCAAACATTGACTGTGTGTGTTGGGGGGGGTGTATGTGTGCAGTTTCCTTTGAAAGGAGTTCCCTTTTTGGGGACTGGGAAAACTCACTAAAAGAGGTGCATTCCTCTTTGGAAAGTCTGATGATGTCACCATCCTAAAAATACAGCAGGACAAGGGAAGCCAGCCAGTAAAGCAAATAGCGTGCCATGTTAACTCATCTCTTTCTAGTATTATAATCTAGTTAGGTAGGGGTTTGAATCGTGCAAACACTGACTGTGTGTCTGGGGGGGGGTGTATGTGTGCAGTTTCTTTTGAGAAGAGTGCCCTTTCTGGAGACTGGGAAAACTCACTAAAAGAGGTACATTCCTCTTTGAAAAGTCTAATGATCCTACAAATATAGCAGGAGAAGAGAAATCAGCCAGTAAAGCAAACAGCACGCCATGTTAATGTGTCATTCTCTAATATCATAGCATAGTTAGATAGGGGGTTGAATCCTGCAAATGCTGACAGTGTGTGTGTGTGTGTGTGTGTGTGTGTGTGTGTGTGTGTGTGTGTGTGTGTGTGTGTGTGTGTGTGTGTGTGTGTGTGTCAATGCGGTGTAGGTTTTGGTTTTACTATGGTAGGACATATTATGATTAAAACAGTAAGTGCATTGCACACATCAGGTATCTGTGTGGCAAATATATATGTGTACATGTCCCCTTAATCAGTACATAGGTGTGAAGCATGCATACTACATGAATACATCTGTTTCCATTGACAGGTTGTGCCGCTGCTTCTCAGATTATAGGTCACATATGTTTTTATGTGACAAGGCCATCCACTGTTGTGATCTGTGGCCAAGTTAATCTGTACCACACACACCCATGACAATTACTAAAGAGTAGTGTGAGTGAGGGTATATGCCTGGGGTATATGTCAGACATGTTCATACACAACAACGACTGGCAATAATGGACAGTCTGTATAGGTGTACAACTGCCTTGTGAATATGCATTCAGGCCTCTAATGTCTTATGTGATACACTGAGGGACTCCACAATACCTATGGATATGTGGATACCAAGGGACACATGACATAACACGAGGCTGTATGTACACATTGGTACCCAACATACATGTCGAGGTCTACCATCGATGTGGTACTGACGGGATAGTATGTATATTAAATGTGGATGACTATGTCATAGCCGGCTTACTGCTATACAGCATGTATGACAACAGGTATCTGTCTGTATGATACCCTTGTGTAGGATATGCGTTCTATCCAGGGAATGCATTGTAGGCCAATTCATGCATTTCCAGATGTGGATGGACACATCCCTAGTGTGTTTGCATGTACCTAAGGGGGCTATATGCCAAACAGGTGTGGTCCCAGGAATGGGTGGCGGTCAATACCACTGGTTAGTGTTAGAGTATAGTACCAGAAGGATCCAACTGTTACTGAGTTCCCTACAACTGTGTGTCATTTGTCAGGACATCATCCAATGATTGCTTATAGTCATGATGTTGAGGTTGTGTATACTACCAGACCACAAATCATTGACAGATATTAACAGCATCGCCCACAGCATAGTGTCAACCCATGTCATACACACATGTGGACCCATGTTAGTATATAACTGTAGTAGAATGCATACTGGCCATTGAAAGTGACTATGAGATGTTAACAATGTGTACAACAGGGTATGTCACACGTCCCATGTGTCCACCATGCACGTACATGCAGACAGTGTGCAGCCACCATGTTCACAGGTGTACACTTGCTAATCTGTACTGCACACATCACACACATACTGTCCAATCACTAACACATGCTGGCAACACTCTACACTTCAGCCAAGTGGCACATGGCCGGACGATACATACTCAGACCTAACACTGGTGTAAACAATGCTACATTGACAATCAGAGCTTTGATGCATAATGCCTGCTCAGACATACCTACAAGGATGTCATTACACTTTCCTGTTGACAACTTGCTAATATTGCTACACTGCTATAATGTCACCCTGTGCATCAGCGCCATGTTAGCCTGTTCCTGCATCAATGTTACAGATGACAGGACATGTCTGTGTGTGTGTGTGTGTGTGTGTGTGTGTGTGTGTGTGTGTGTGTGTGTGTGTGTGTGTGTGTGTGTGTGAGGGACAACAGTACAGCACAGGTCAATGTTGATGTAATGTGTGTTTGTATGTGTGAGCCTTAGTTGTTTGGTTAATGTGTGTGTGTCTGCATGCACACAGCTCCACCATGTGGCTGCCATATACGGTAGTTTATGGGACAGCCACAGACTGCACCTGCTAGGCTGTACAGATCACTGTCCCTGGCCATGGACACAGTACCTGTGCCTGACAGGGGTGCTACAGACAGTATCGGGTACCAACCCCGACTGGGTACTGTCATCAGAGGCAGAGGTATGATGACTGGACCCATGTCCCTACTGGGACTGGCCAGAGCCATGTGCACATCGTCTACTGGGACAGTCAATGGACAGGCCAGCCCTGTACTGCCACTACAGGAGCAGCTGTGAACTGTGTGCCGTCTGCGACCACTGCCAGCCATTGCTGTTGCTGGCATGCATCCATGTCGATGTCACAACCATCCCACACGGTCCTGGCTCATGGAAGACATATTGTGGAGGGCATCTACTGTCTCCCCCCAACATCTATCAATGACCTCGGTGTAATTCCGGATGGCACCAACAAGTCACGGATGCTGTCATTGATAGCGGTGTAATGGGCCCTCTGCACCCTAAGTCCCTGTCTGGTGTACCATTCCATATGTGCCTGAGCCTGCATTACAGCCCAGAACATACTGGATGTTATAAGACCTGTGAGGGCACGTCTGCCAGGGGCAATTCGACCAGCGGTGCTCCCCCGAGAACCCCTGGACCTCCTCCTATGTGGTACCGTTCCAGGAATCCGGCTATGGCTGTTGTGAGGGGATGCAAGTGCCATGGGTACCACACTCTCCTGGTCAATGTCAACTGTATGCTGTCCCTTGCCTATGGCCATTGGTGATGACAGATGTATTGACAGTATGAGTGTGCGCATAGATGGGGTTGAATGCTGTGTACTGTCGATTGGTGGACCAACGACAGACCCTGTCAAACCTTCCTGTGCCAGAATACATGTCTCATCATCACCACTATTCGTGGCAGTAGCTTCAGGTTCCCTGCTGCTTTCGGCCACCCCTAACTCAGCACCTGTGAGAGGAAGACAGGAAACACACTTTACATACTGCATATGATGCATGCACACATGCACATATGCACACATGAACACATGCACAAATGCACACATGAACACATGAACACATGCACACATGCACACATGCACACATGAACACATGAACACATGCACACATGCACACATGCACACATATACACTCCTCACTACAGCACATACACACACACACACACACACACACACACACACACACACACACACACACACACACACACACACCAGCAATCCAACACATACTCTATAGTGGGTGAAGGTGGGTGTCAGTATCACAAGGGAAACAGACACCACACATGTGTCAGCATGCAGAATATGTGTTGCACAAGACCATGCAGTGCAAGTGTAGACGCCCCTATTTCATGGCAGTGTACATGGCTTTGATGCAACTGTGTAGTTGTTCAGTGATTGGCTACACCCTGGAACACAATGTGCACCTGGACACAACATTGCTGTGCAAGTATTATCAGCTCTGCAATTCCCTGTGCACAATCACTCACAGGTATTTATGCCATGGCTGCATGTGTTATCTGTGTGACAAATAGATTTCCATGTCTGAGTACAGTGTCTGTGTCCATAGCAGATAATAGTGGGCACAGGTGTAGCACATGCATGCTATGTACACTCACGAGATGAGTGGTGCATGTTGACGTGAAGGAATCCCAATGCTCGACATGGCCAGTGTACAGTGGTTATGGTGTGTGGGATATATTGCAGATATTTCGGTGCCAGCCATGGCATGGCATGCTACATGACTGCAACATTAAACACCACACATACCCAATGTGTGTCATGTGACCTATACACCCACTAGCATTCCAGGGCATATATGTGACACTTTGTTCGGATGGTGACTGCTGTGCATATTGTGTATACTGGCATATGTAAGAACACACACAACATGCTATGCATATTGTGTATAGGTGCATATGTTTGCACACACACAACACTGAGGTGCACAGCAATGACTGCTATGAGTAGTACTGTGGTCACTGTAACTGGATGGGGTGTAGTACCCTGTGCCATCATCATCATGCATCTTGTGGTCACTCACAGCTGCTAATGTGTGCAAGACCACTGCCTAGCATGCTGTACCTGAACTGCAGTGCCGTGGCTATGTTCACAATTACACAGCCACTTTGTACATGGGTGTGTGAGGTGCCCAATAGGGAGCATTGCCTAACATGACTGTGTTATGTGTTGAAGAGTGTTGCACAGCCCCATGATAGGCCTCTACCCCTGAGGTACATCATGTGTGTGTGCATGACATGTGGGATACTGAAGTGTGACCTTACAGCGGGTGTGTGGTAATGCCTTATGTAGCATGTTTTCATGTACTGCATATGATAAACGTGTTCTGTTGTGTACAACTGTAGCAACTATGCATATCCAATGTGCAGTACAGTGTTGCCACAAATGTGTCTGCTGCTCTGTGCATTGCATATGATTGAGGCAGCTACTGACTTTACTGAGATGTTTAATGTCTCACAGCAAACATGCACAGCATGCATTATGCGTAGGTGTGTTACGTGTACATGGCCTATACCTCACCTATGACATGCACATGTCATTACCAATATTAAAGTGTTAACACATTCACCAGCATGTATCGTCTGCCCTGCTGTCACACCAGAAGGACCTACAAGAATATGACACAGTTTGTCAGTGGCCACAACTGTGGCATTGCTACTGTGAGTGTGCTAAACTACAGTAGAACAACAGTCAACAGTCACAGGTGTACAGATACTATTCCAAATGTTAGTATTGCATACAATAGGCAGCACAACTGCTGAACACACAGTACACATCTCACATAAGCATATTCTAACAATACTGGTAACAGTAGTCTACAGCTAGGACATATTACCTGCACGCTCCATGTCATCATGCTGGGTGGCTCCAGCCTCCATGATGACACATGTGTGATGCTGTTGCTGCTGTAGGCCAGGAGCTACCATTCTTAGGAGCAGCTCCTCCACTCTGGTGAGGGGGGGATGTATGGCCACCCCACCACCTGTGGCAAGCTGTTGTCTATGGATATCAGATGCATGCCACCGGACATGTCTAATTAAATCACTGGAGTGATGGCGTAGCTGCTCATATGTCTGGTTATGCATGCCTGTGTCATTTACCCGACGAACAAGATCTTGCCACAGTGCAGTATGCTCATGCTGGTGCTGGCTGGCCCTGGAAAACAGCTGTGTATAGTGCTGCACCAGGCTGTTGGGCATTTCCTGTTCCTCCGCAGCTGTATATGACGGATTGCGTTGATGAGCCATAACCCTGGAAGACAATTAAATGATATGTGTGAGCAAGTCATGTGGCACACTTAACATTATTAAGTACAAATATCACTTAACTGCCATATATAGCATCTGTTTGTCTGTCAGGGGATACACACGTTCAATACCACATATCAGTGCTCAGCCCACAACTGGCTGACAGTGCCTGCCACACTCCATATAACAAACCAGTATACACCAGTACTCGGCACACTGTTTTGGATACAATGCACAACCTCACCACAGGGGTATATATCAAGCTAATGCATGAAGAAATATGTCATCCAATGCAATGAATGTAAAGTACATTTACAGTATTACCAGTAAACCACCCTAGTCGTTGATGCCATACCCCTACCTAACATATGTGCACGGTTGTTAATATAGCTGGCATACTGCTGTAACAGAGTATACATGTCGCTAGGTACACACACATACCCTGTAACACACATGTGATTGTGGGCATGGTACAGGCACCATTACACACACATCAGACATACATACAACACACAAATGTATGCCGACACAGATGAGCAATACCTGTGTACCTTACAGTACTGTGTGCCTCTACTTACAGATACCTATGCCTGAGGTATGTAATCTGTGCAGACTACAGGAAACACACAAGACAGTGTTACCGGGGAATGTGAACATACACCATACTGTGCTGTTTAGGCCTACAGCTTCAGGGAGTACAACAGTTCATATGTGAGCTGGATTCACCAGCAGTACCACGTACTGAGCATACATGTATTGCTTCAGCCTACAATGGGACACCACAGTCGTACACAAGGAACTACGTCACAACATATGCCATCCTAATATGTCTGCATCCCAATAAGTGACACATCTTTCTCTGGCCTCACACCTAGGACACAAACTACCATGACAGAAACAACCTCACACTAAGCTATCACACCTTTACAGACCTTGTACACATTCACTGTCACACTCATTCCACCTCACATAGCAGGTATTGCACTGAGTACATGTGTGTGTGCATTGTGTCATAGGTTGGTAATACGCTATTGGCCCTTGGGCCTAGAGCAGCCTAGCCATATGCTACCCTGGCCTTTGACACACATGTAATGTGATTTCACTTGCTCCTGTCAACCGGATACACAGAGGTGACTCCCAGGGCATATTACCTATCTCCCAAACAATCATCAGGGGTATGTATGACATCTGCTAATGAGGAGCCTTGTTTGTTAATTCTGGGTGGTTTAGTCCAGAGTATGGCATATTTGTGGATAGCAACCTGTACCTCCAGCATGTGCTGTTTAGTGAGGTGGCGAGGATTAGGGCCCTAAGTCATGTAGCCCGGAGGGATTGTGAGGTGTTGACATGGTGGTTGGCCAACTGCTATGGGTGTGACATACCTCTTTATGTCCGGCAGAGGTAACCTCTGGGTGGGCGGTATGCAACGCACTCTAGCTGTGGTTTTGTGAGTCAGTCTGCATAGGGCATGTGTTTGAGGGCAGTATTACTCTTTGTGAGCTATGTCTGTGGCCTTTCCACTTGCTGTAGTTGTCATGTGAGGTACATACCACATGGGGCATTGTGATGAGTAGAGGGGAACACTGACCTACATTTCCCTAGATGGCACACCTTTTGTGATGACATGTACCACGTAGACAGATTACAAGACTAGTGTGGCACTGTGATTATCAAAGGGGAGGCTACTGTCCACCTGTGTCCCATATTCCCTTCTGACACCTTCAGTGTTAGGCAGGCTACCACCTATGTGGTAGTTACTGGGTAAAGTGTTTTGGAATGGGGTATGGCACTGCAGTACCAACACTGGTGTTCAGTCCATGCCTTGGCCAACAGGCACCTGTTGCAGTACGTATGACCCTGTGTCTCCATCTCTCTCTCTCTCTCTCTCTATATATATATATATATATATATATATATACATATCTATAGATATCTATACATATCTATACATATCTATATATATATATCCATATATATCTATGTATATCTATATATATCTATATATATCCATATATATCAATATATATATCTATATATATCTATATATGTATATATCTATATATATATATATCCATAGCTATATATCTATATATGTATATATATCTATATCAATATATCTATCTATCTATCTATATATATATATATATATATATATATATATATATATATATATATATATACACACACACACACACATACACACACACACACATACACACACACATGTATATATATATATATATATATATATATATATATATATATATATATATATATATAGATAGATAGATATAGATATATATATACACATACATGTATATATCCATTGCTGTACATATAGATGCACATATAGGCACATATACTGCCCACCTTTCATGGTGGGGATGTCAATTATGCAACAGTTGTGAGACATATGGTTATGTAATAATATTGCACAGTGTTGTGCAGAATGCATTTTGCTGTCCTCAGGCCATATAGCTGTAGCAGGCCTCACTGCTTGTAGCTCAGTCCCACAGCGTTTAACCACCACATGACATATACCGGCACTGCTTGCTGTCTGCAATGCCACACACTACAACCTACATACATATATGCACATAGCAACCTTCAACAACATATATATGTCCAGCCTTCACTAATAGTTGCACTATGTCCCTTGCCCTATGCACATGTGCATATACATATAGATACGGACTGCTGCCACATATGGATGACTTACAGTATGTAGAGTACCCTTCAGACACATCATTCGGATGCCAGCAAATACATATCTGTTACATACCTTACCTTTGTATTCCTCACCTCCGTCTGTTGTAGCTGTTGATTTGTTATTTTTTTTTTTTTTTTGGTTTTGGTTTCCTCTGTGTGTTGGTCTTTCTTTTCAGTGTCTGTCTCTTACAGCCTGTTTGTCTCTGTTTGTCTGTCTGTCTCCATCTGTCTGTCTCTCTTGCTCTCTCTCTCTCTCTCAGTTGGTGCAATGATATTATTGCATGTGTGGACAGCAAGTACAGGCTGCTTTTCTAGGTATCTGCACATGTGCATGTGATGGCCTCTGCACCAGTTGGTGCCCACCATTTAGTAATTGCATGCAGCCTGCTGTGTGGTAATTGCAGTACACACTGTGATTGCAGGACACTGCTATAAAATGCTAGGTTAGGCAGGCATAGCCCTTTCAGTTGTGCAAGGTGGGGCCCATGCCTGTTTGCTGTGGGCACTGTTGTCTCAGTCAGAAGGTTGGTATATGTCTCATATCTGAAGCTAGGGTTGTAGCCAGTGAAGTGCATGTTGTACTGAAACCTGACTGTTGCTTCTTCCAGTGCACTCTTCTCAGTGTGTAAGTTTACTCACACCTCCTAAAGCTAACACTGGATACATGGGAGTATGTACTTTCTTTTCGAATTAGAAAATTAACTGGCATACAATAGTAGTTATTGCAATGTGTTCCTATGGCTTTCTCATTTTTCCTTTACATTCACTCATTGCAATGCATGATATATTTCTTACAGCACCAAGTTTTTGGGTGTCTGCTGTGGCTTAGTGGTACTTCATGCAGACTGGTGCATCCAAGGTGTGGGGTTTGAGACTGCCAAGGGTATTTTATTTTGCTGCTGAGCAGTACAAGGGCCCTGTCATACACAGTGACTAAGGCACTTTTAAGAAGTTGTAAGTGGGTTTACATGGGTTTGCGTGACACTTAGCAACGCTTAGCTAAGCGTACACATGCGCACACTGGTGCAAACCCGCTTACTACTGTTTACAAGTGCTTACTCTCGCTAACCCCCGTGCTCATTTCTTTGACAGAAAAGTAAATGGGGAGATAGGAATGTGGTGATAAAGGGTGCACAAAGAGGGGAAGACAGTAGGGAAACCAGCTCAGGATGTACAGGATGGGTGTGGGGAAGGTCCATAGCTGCCCGTTTCTTTACCAGCAACAGCTGTGCATATGCAATACATTAGGAGTGAAATTTGAAACCTTCCACCCCTGAGAGAGGGGTGAGGACAACTAAGTATGTTGTACTACGAATTATGAATATCATCACATGCACTGTTTGTGAACTGCTATACTGTCATTAGTACGTTACTCACTTCTGAACAGTTTGTGGTTTGTTTGTGTTGACATTAGCACAGTCTGCTCAGGACAACTGGACATATTTCAGTACTGAGTATGCCTACCTACACCCGTGGGTGTGCCTGACTACACAGGTATATGGTACTTTTGGGTAGGGGTGCAGAACTGCAGAGTGCATTATTTATTATCGTGTGCTGTTTATCTTGCTGAACATGCAGAGTTGCTGTGTACCTGTTAGTCTATAAAGGCTAGTAGTCTGTCTCAGTAGCTCCCACCTGTGGACATATCCAGATGGTAGACAGAGGTTAGCCTAGTATCCTTTAACTGTGCACCACACCAGTCTTTTCAGCACCTGAACAATGGCATTGTCACAGGTGGTTGCTAGCAGTGCATGGCTACATCCTTTGATATTTCTGTGGTGTACTCCTACATACGGGCATGCTTGTGGAATTCATTCTACAGCTATTTGCTGAGTGTGTAACAGCAGACAAGCTGATATGCCTGTGTGTTTTTGACACTTACAGGCCTCAGATATTCTCAGGTAAATATTTGAACAACCTCAGGGAAAGGTACATATAAGTGGGATACACCTGTGATATATTTCAGATATTTTGCTGTTGAGACTTTGGGGGATTCGGAGCATATGTATTACTACACCTTTTCTGACATGCAAGCAGTGTCTACTTTCACTTATTGACATTTTTCATTAAGTGAGATTCCCCACCTTTCTGCCTACTGTTAGTACATTTCACAGGGAGTCAGAGGGGCACAGCTAACATTTGTTTGCAAATCAGGGACATCCCTGTAAATCAGTCACAGTTGGGAGGTCTGGCCTCTGACCTATTCAAATATGCCAGTGTTTATCCTGCTCTGATACTGTGTGGGGTTTGGAAGGTGCTACTGTAACATTATTCCCTACTAGCATGGCTGGTTCTCTTTTCACAGTCATGTCATGCAATTCCACAACACTTGCTGGTTAAGGGCCATGGAACAAGATTTGTGTTATGCCATTCTTTACATTCACTCATTATAATGCATGATATATTTCTTTCAGCACCACATTATTGTATATCTGCTGTGGCTTAGTGGTACTTCATGCAGTCTTGTGAGCCCAAGGTCTGGGGTTCGAGACTGACAGGGGTATTTTATTTTGCTGCTGAGCAGTACAAGGGCCCTGCCATAGAGTGACTAAGGCACTTTTAAGCAGTTGGAAGCGGGTTTGCGTGGGTTTGCACAATGCTTAGTGATGCTTAGCCAAGCGCACACATGCGCACACTGGTGCAAACCCGCTAACTGCTGCTTAAAAGTGCTTACTCCCGCTAACCCCTGTGCTAATTTCTTTTAAAGAAAAGAAAATGGGGAGATAGGAAAGTGGTGAAAACAGGGGGCACAAAGAGGGACACACAGTAGGTAAACTAGCTCGGGATGTGCAGGACGGGTGTAGGGAAGGTCCATAGCTGCCTATTTCTTTAACAGCAACAGCTGTGCATATGTAATGAATTTGGAGTGAAATTTGAAACCTTCCACCCCTGGGAGGGGGTGAGGACAACAAGTATGTTGTACTGCCAATTCTAATTATCAGCTTACATGTTTGTCCGATGGACATGTGTGCAAAATGGGCAGCTATGTATGGGGCATAATTTTTTTGTGGGTACAGATTGCCCTTTTTGTTTTTTTTTCAGGTGAGAGTGGAAATTGAGGTAGAGGAAGTAGGTATGCCTGGGGAGGTAGGTTGGGAAGGTAAACAGACAAGGCAGACAAGACACATACAGGGTAGGTGTATGATATATGGGGTGGGTGACACAATTGACGGGGTCAGATGTTTGGAAATCACAAGCCCATGAGCCCACAGATGGTAACAGTGGAACTGAGATCTCTACCCATGAGCAGTCACCACTGAACCTTCACAGCCCCAAGGGTGGCTGTGCTGGGGGCTGCGTAGATGGGCAGGCTCACCCGTGAGATGCGCCACTCTCACCTCAAGCTGGTGTAGGGGATCAGCGAATGAACGCTGGATCTCCCTATGCACCACAGCCCAGACCCTTTGAAGGGTGACAGGTGGCCCTTCTTTGCCCACGCTTGCACGGGGGGGGACGAGCCCCATCCCCTGCAGCACTTCCACCCAAAGGTGGCACAGGACCAATGGAGGAGGTGAGCCCGGGCTGGGCACCGGACCTGCTGGGGCCAGGTGCACTCGCCGGCTGAGAAGGGACAGGTGGGCCTGCTGGGACCGGCCTTCCCATACGTTCTGTGATTAGGTGTGTTTAATTACAACATAAGCAAAACAGCATTCCAGATTAGTTGTAACAGCATGCAATAATATTCCCATTAGCCCAACACACCAAGGGTACAACAGTTGAACAGCAAGCATAACACATGCATATATTGAACCACAGTGGTTATTCCAACAGCATGCAGGGATGTTTGTTAGCAACAGGCCACCATGATTGTGGTGTTTAAACAGAGCACATGCATCAACGTGAATGCAAATATTTATAGAACAATAGGACATATGTCCCAACAAATATTTAAGATTACACATACCCATTGAGGTGTGGAATTGCATGGTTTATGCACATACAGTAGGGTGTATAAAAAACCTCGGTTACAGCCGAGTGACGTCTCCAGGTGTTTCTGCAGTTACACCCTACTGCTCCTCTAGGAGTCAAATATTGCCTGTTCATATTTGCATTAATAATTCCAAAACCATGTTACATACAAGGTATCAGAAAATTTTATCTTGAAGCATACATGATAGCAAACACAATTGTATTGATAATTGACCTATGTCAATGGGTATGTGTTAAAAATCTAAGGTGATAACTTCAATTTTTAAATGCTGAAGCCACGCTCACTAGGAGTTAAAGGTACACACTCAAACGAGATCTACTGGAGGGAATGAGCTAACATCTTATAATGACCTTATAGTCTACACTACATTCCTAGGTGACTGCAAGTGTATATCCCCTACCTGTATTATTACACTTGCCACCATACATTAGGTTGTGTACTGGGTTTGGCTAGTTCAATATATGCCTGACCTATATCTGACATACTAACTGTCCAGGATGCAGATGTTACTGCTTCATATTTCTTGATTGCACTTATATTTCTTTATCTACATATCTGGGATGTTTTCACATGACATTTTCACTTCGATTTGTACAGAACCCTGCATTTCTTGACACACACTCACATTTCTGGGGAAAAAATAACATGTTACACGTGTGCCAGGTTTACTTATTCATGCCAGCCAGTAACTGCCTGTTGTGGACTGTATATATATTTTACAGCTACTAGTACTTCCATCACCCACTTTATATGGGACTGCACAACTCTGGGTTGCCAGCACCTTTTCAAACAGTACTGTTTGTATACTGCAAGGGTACAACAACATTTCAGACTCTGTGACACAGACACACTCTGGGTTTTAGACCTTTATTAATGACATTACACACTTTTCCACAGGCTCACTCCTTTATTTGTTTTAACGGTGTATATGGCAGACATGTTCAAGACATATTATACCTTTATTAATAGGTTAGAACAATCTTTTTTCAGGCTCACTCACTTATTTTATATGACAGTGCCTGCAGAGATATTATTCCAGACATATGTTACCTTTCGTAATGGGTTTCTACACTCTTTTTCTGCCTCTCTGACGTTTTTATCTGATAGTACATGCACAGGACTTATTCAGGCAATTTTATGGCTGTATTATTGGACTACAACACTTTCTTAAACGCTCTCTCCCATATTTTATATAACAATACATGCAGAATAATCATTAACCTGCCTGGTGGCACAGCCTTAGCAGCCTATCAGCATAGGCTTGCTGATTCATAGCACGGTCACCTGCAGCTGTAAAGTAAATGAAGGGATATTGAGGCATACCTATCCGTTATACATACTCCATTATCAATTCTTACATACTGCATTCCATGGCTACATACTCAGTTGTGGGGCATCCCGCATCCCACGGGCCTCCTGCATCCATTGGTTCAGGCGGTCCTGCTTTCATCTCTTCAGGTCTGCAAGGTGGTGACGGACCTGCTCACCAGTCCGAGGAATGCCTGTGGCACTGATGAGGTCATGAGCTAACCAGTTCCAAGCCTCTGCCTTGTACTCCATCCCTTGGAACTGGCCCTGCAGGAGTCTTGACTTGTGACGGTGGACAAGGAGCCAAACCATGTATTTGGACTCCTCGATGCCCCAACGTTGCACTCGGAAGCGTGTTCCCTCTCCGACACCAGACATTCTAACTGCAGATGTGAGCTACAATCAGTTATGGTGTGTATTCCTGCCTGTGGGGCTTAAATATGCCTCATTTCCTGCACTTTTTTGTGATTGGCTGTTTTGTAAAATTCTCAGCTGACTGCAGACCTGCTTAGTAATTTTTAAACTACCATTCGTAAGTATATGAATGTTAATAGTGGCTGTTTCCTCTATGTTGTCATGGCTTAGTGGTTCTGTGCTTTGCTTCTGATGCACAGAGTCCTGGGTTCGAGCCTTATCATTCATTTTATTTTCATACTATCCAGACAGGCTAGGGGTGTGGCTGCATTTAAGCAACTTTGCTCTATGTTGCTCCTCGGTGCCCTGGTTGGCATGGCGTGAATGTCCGCACAAACACATTGTGCTGGGTAAAGCGCCATTGAACTATGGGCAACTCTATTGCACTGGGTAAAGTGCTATGAAACAATGGGCAACTCTATTGCACTAGGTAAAGTGTTATTAAACTGTGGGCACCTCTATTGCGCTAGGTAAAGCGGTATTAAACTACGGGCAACTCTATTGCGCTGGGTGAAGCGCTGCTTAACTGCAGGCAATTTTATATCAGGATCCTTTAAAATATTTATTTTGTTCACTGATACATTGGCCATTTCACTGCTTTTTAGTAATGTTTAAACATATTCGTCAGGTATTATTTCATATACTGATTTAAAAAATAAATACGAAGGGGAATGGTGGGACTCGAACCGTGAATGCCTCTGCTTTGTGCGAATGCTCTACCATTACGCTATTGCTATTTGGTGTGTTTTGCATTAACATTCTTTCTTATTCTCTTCCTTGTCAGAATTGCTAACTCTAGCTAACTAATGAGCACACCCGTGCACACACGCACAAATACAGGCAGCTATTTTGGGGATTTAAAAAATATATTTAATGTTTTGCTTTTTAGAGCTGTGATAGGGGTTTACAATATCAGGGAGTGTGGTGTTGGGTGCAGGGACATTTGAGCGGACTCGCTCTTGTGTGTGTGCTTTGTTTAGTTTTAAAACACTTGCAGGGACATGGACATTTAGACTGCTCGGCAGTCGGACACGCCCCCTGCTTTCTTACACGGTCCGTGTAAGACTTACGGTTGAGTCAGCGTGCCCTCATGCATATTCATGGCACGCTGATGTCATATCGTTCAACTGCAGCCTCTGAGTAAGACTTATTAAGTCTTACACGGAGGATTAGTGAATCCGGGGGATTATCTTTACCTCCACCTAGAAGTTGTATAAAATAGTTTAATTTTTTAATATTAGATTTTTTGTGGTAATCCAACAAGCCCAGAATAGCTTTAAACCATCATATAAGAGATTGGTCTTTAAGTACTATTGGTCGACCACATCTAGAATTATATTCTTTATAATCTATTATCAAGATAATTGTGCTTTGGTCAAACAATAATTATTCTGATAAATGGAAATATTTTCAAGGAAGCTTTTGGATGCAATCTAATTGTCCTAAACATTCAAATGATTATTTCATTTTAAATTCCTTGCTCTGGTTATTAAAACAATATTTCTTAAACAATTTTAATCAAACAATCAACTCTCCCTATATCTCTATTATAATTAATACTTTGACAAACTTTATCTATAGAAATCCAATGTATAAAGCATGGATTTCCTCATAGCATTTCCACACTAAATGTATCCACAATGGTCACTTTTAATGAAAATGATCTGATATATTGGTTTCAATTAATGAATAAAAAACAGTATTCTATCCAACATATAATTAATAATTTTGGTTTGGATGAAGATATGTGGTTGCATGTATAAAATTGCAATTAGTTGAAGGAAGTATCAAAGTTATGCAACCAATGATAAGAGATTCTATTCCTAAACGGATTGATCTTTTATTTTCTTTGATACAACAGAAAATATTTGGAAAATGCATTCTTTCTAAAATGTATAAAATGATAAAAAAGAATTGGAATATGATAACAATAGCTTTTGGAATCATTTTAAACTCATAAATAATAAGAATTCTAATAATGAAGATAAAACAATAATTTTATTATGGTCAAAACAAACTACCTGTTCACTTAAAGGGAGATTATTTACATGGAAGTTCTTACAGAGGTCTTTCTTTACACCACACAGAATTTAATTAATGTCCAAAAGTAAGATGGTTTGCTGGAGATGTAAATTAAACCTTAAAGTGGACTGGCAACATATGTTTTTTGATTGTCCTGTACTTAAGCCATATTGGAAAGAGATCAATGTATTCCTACAGGCTCTTTTTTCTGTTAAATTTTCTTTAACTAACTCATTAGTTTTATTTAATACTCCAATGCCTGATTGTGTTAGAAGTTTGAAATATCCATTGTTATGGAGCATTCTAGCAATTGTAAGAAAAGTTATAACAAGAAACTGGAAGAATGAATCTACTCCCTTTTTCAATGAATTTTCGAACATCACAACTGAAGTTTGTCAACTGGAACTTATTATTATTAAGGCAAGGTCTACCAGGATCACTTCTACATATAATTCCTGGAAAAGTCTAAAAGAACTATTAAACAATGATTAATACTCTCAGGATAATTGTTAGCTACTGAAATCTTTAGATTTTTTTTATTTCATAGACTCTCTTGTAAATAGTGGTTTATCGTGTTTTTGAAATGAATTTATTATTTATTTTTTTATTTGCTTTAGTTGTCAAATATTTCCTTTTTAATTTAAATGTGTCTTGTTTTCTTATTTAAAATTCAATAAAAATATTTTCAGAAAAAGAAAATTACAAATCTTTCTTCATTTCTGCCATGAAAGTGAAGAATAATGTTGAATAATGCACTAAGCTCATTCACAATATCACCCATTCCAGTCCCATGGATATAGCCAAAACATTAGCAGACAAAATCAGTGATAATTGTATACCATGCACCTACCCACATCATTGCATCTACTACCCAAAAAAATTTAGTTTCCCCGTTATCTCTTTGGAAGTCATCTTGATTCTTTGTCAAAGGCTAAAAATAATATTTCTATGGAACCAGATAATATACCAGGCTACATTCTCAACAGTGCCAAGTATGTACTATCTGAGCCTCTGATTAAACTGTTCAGCCAAAGCCTATCCACAAGGTTTGCCCCTGATGCCTAGAGAACAGCCACTGTGATTTCTTTATGCAAGAGAGGCCACTCTACAGACCCAGATAACTACAGAACTATTAGCCTCACCAGCCTTATATGCAAAGCCATAGAAAGTATCATTGCAGACCTTATTTATGTAGACATATGCAACTTAACTGATTTTGATCTCGCCCTGTTTAGTTTTATGAAGGGCAAGTCCTGCCTCCTGAAGCTATTAAACGTCTCTGAAAAGGTTACAGCGGCCAAGACTTTTAATATTGTCTCCCATGCTGGTATCTTTAAAAACTTAGGCAAATAATATAAACTCCTCTGTTGTCTGCTAGATTGTACACTGGCTATCTAACAGATTCAAGCAGTGAAATTTGCTGTTACCATCTCTGAATGCAAAATTATAATTAGTGAGGTACCACAGAGATAATAACTGGGACACCTCGTGTTTGACATTTACTTTGCAGACACCCAAGCCAATATCCCTGAAGTGTCATTGACCAAGTCTGCTGATGACTGCAAGCTGAGCACTGTTATCCAGTGATAATAAACTGCTGGAATATTCACGTACCTGATGTACTGAAAACCATCTCAAGCTATATGCAAAAAAAGTACAGCATAGTAGCTTTTGGCCACTTCATGTGTTATAAGTGGTACTCCTTTTCAAACAGATGCAGTCATAGCAGACCTTGGTACTTATGTGAACAACTTTGTCATTTGATCCTCATGTTCACCTTAGTTAGGAAGTAATTTTATGTGACACAGTTAGTCTCCAAGGGAATATATTCAAGTGCCAAAAAAGGCATCTTACCACTGTACTCTACCCTTATCAGACCCATCATCAAATACAGTACTCCCTAATTATGTACCAATCCAAGCATATCTCCCCACTGAAAAGGCCTCAATGATTTGTAACACAAAAAATAAATAAATAATGAAGTCCTTAAATCATTCAACTATCCTGATAAATTAACATGACTTTCATTATACTAAGTAGCCTATTTGGTGTTGCAAGGTTGCCTGTGTCTCACTTTTTGGAGCTATGACCTGATCCTTTTTGACATCCTATTTCTTCACTAAACCTGTGTCTCTACAAACACCCATACTGAGGACCTAAATTCAGAAAAACAAATAAAGAAAACTGGAGGGATCAGTTCCTAATTCAATATATTCCCAACTTATGGAATAAGTCACCAGTACAGGTCAAACAGCATACTACTTTGTCAGCCTTTAATGCTATTCTTGATGGCTGGATGGGTAGACATAAATTTATACAAGGGTTATCATGTATGATCCTACTTGATTTGGAAGGTGGGCACTATTAAGTACTTGTAAAGAGTAGTAAGAATTTTTAAGTGTATTGTTAGTCCTGTTGTTGTTCCCATGATTGCTTATCTAGTACTGTTTCTATGTTCCATATACTATGTATATATGATTGCCTGTTGTGCATATATATATATATATATATATATATATATATATATATATATATATATATAAAACAAAGGAGTGATTTTTATTGCAGTCATTTTTAGTAGATGCCTTTTTCATTGCTTTGCCTAATGTTCATGAATAAATGCCAGCTAAACAGTTCTGTTGAAATTAATCATGCATGACAAATTTATTACAATGTTCAATATTTTTCAGCTGTCATGTTCACATATCTAATTGTTTAGTTGTTAGGATTTGAAATAAGCAGACCGTGGCAACTTCATTGAAATGCTTAAATCATGTTTTAACTGCATCATTTTATGTCATTTAAATGGTCATACTAATTAGTTTAAACAATTCATGTATGTTCAGTTTTGCGGACTTCATGTGCCAGTTGTAGCTGGGTGAAGGTTACTAGTAAAAGGTATATGTTTGTGTTACTGGTTTGTTTTTCATATTTAAGCAACAAAATAATACTTCCCCTAACGATAATCTAAAGTAAAGTAAATGGTGGCAGAGGCTGATTTGTATATAGGCAGGCAGGAATTCCTATAAATGAAGATAAATATCCAACAGAATATATTGGGAAAACAGGTTCAAGATATTGTACAAACCTTAAAGGAAAACTCCACCTCATCCTACAATTTAACTCAGCTCTTAGGTTGCCTTTTCTGCCTACAATATGGTTCAAGTATTGTGTAAGTACCAGAAACCGACTTGTACTTTATAAGACTTTAATTTTCTTGCCTTGGAATCAAAAGAAGGGAAGGATCACTGATGTTTTAATGCTTCACTTCTCATATAATTTGCAGAGGAATCTGTCTATGTCTGTATGACATACCACAGACAGAGAAATCTGTAGTTTACCCTGTGAGATACTGCTGAGAATTTATATGGGTAATTAGCCCTGCAGATGTCAGATGTTCAGCAGCTGCTGTAAAAAAGGCAGAGAGGTGTGAAATTGTTTTCCACTGTCTTTATTGCAGGGAGGAAGAGAACTTACATTGATTCACAGCTGCTTCCAATGTAGTCATGCCCTTCATAGCAAAACAGAGCAATTAGATCAGCCACTGGTTCAAAGGCCATTGTTACCTCTTTTGACAAATTTACATAAGCAGCATCACAATATTGAAATGTTAAGTATAAACTTTAAATAGTTGTTGTTCACACGTTACATGTAAGAGTACTTAAATGTAGCATGAGAGAGGTCTGTGACACTTAGAGAAAAGTCTGAACATATTTTTTCTTGTAATTCTTGGAAAATATGAACACATTTACATTTTCAAACCCTCCCACCATAATAGGACAAAACTTCCCAAATCAGAAGTTCTCTGCAGGAAGGGAGACAGATGACAACCCTATCAACTAGGTGCACCAATACTGTTTATACGTTTTTTATGCTGTATTGTGGCATCTTTCCAGAGGAGGATGCATATCTGCTGCACAGATCATTGGGAAGAAACATCTTCCACTGACTTTGAGTCAGTGCTTACACAAGTGGAGTGCATGATCATTTTGTAGTCAACAAGGGAAATGTAATGATTGAAGGCAATCATGATATACAGCTGAATTTACTTTAGCTTACATGTGCTATGTGTTCTTTCATTAAAACATTAGGAAAGGAAAATATATCTATGTAAATAAACGAATGAATGAAAATAAAAATCTTTACACTGTTAGCACTGGGGAATAGAATTACTTTCAAATCCTTTCCTTTCCAGCATCAGTTGTCACTTGCACACGAAACTGCAAAGATCCCTCAGAGCAGTGACAGTTTTGACACCTGAGGGAAAATTGTAGGGGGGGGGGACAGTCAATTCATCATGGAACAAAAAGATGCTTTAAACAAAAGCCTGCAATTTAGCTAGATTTTGCTTGCAGCTCTATAACTCCTTAGTATACTGCAAAACAAGCCCTGAAGCACACACAGATGAGGGCCATTCAAAAATAAAAGAAGCAGTCCTGTTACAGAAGGTATATAAAATGACAGTAACTGACACAATCCCATTATATGTCAATGGCATAGGAATTCATAACCACGTCCTTATGTCTAGCATGACTCATATAAAGCAGACTTGTAATGGATCATGGGAAAGAGAAAGGCTAAAGAAAAACAAGATCACATTGATATGTTAAGCCTAGATGGCAGCCATTTTGCAGAAAACATATTACAATTCTACAAGAAGCAGTTATAGCTATTTTGAGATGCTAAAATAGCTCAAAAACAAAGAAAGAGTAAAAAAATACATTTTTAGTTCTAAAGAATGAAGGTAATAATAGTTACTCTGGCTGCTTGTGTTTCTGGTGCGTAAGAACAGGTCTAGGATGCTGCATGAGCATTAATGAAGGGTACAGTGGTACACAGGCTATTGAGAAGAACTACAGACATACAGATTGATAAACTCACATGCTCTGGCAGGCTTCTAGAGAGTGCTTGAAGTTAACTTTGCTTTTTATTGACTGGAGCTGACTAGTATCCAGTCTGCGAACATAGAAATATTATAGGATTGTAATTCTAACTTCAGGTACAGTATCAGTTTTATATATTTACTTGACATTAGAGCTAGTGATGAGAATGGGGTCAATTTCCATATTTTATTTGAATTAGTGAGAAAAGGGATGGGTTGCTCCTTTCGAAGTGAATCATATGGCATGGACTTTAACAATAGCAAGTGATTGCAGGCTGAAATAATTTGAAAGATTTCAAGGCTTTGGGAGTTGCTAAAGGGTGGTGGAGTTGATAAGTACAATGTTTATTCTTCTGTTTGTCATTTTTTTTGTTTTCGGGGAGGGAATTCACATAATTAACAAGTAAGTTTCTAGCACTGAAATGCCTGTGACTTTATTTCTAATTTCTTTAGCCACTACTTATTTTATTATTATAGGACTTGTTTTATGATTTTAGTACTATTGAAAAGAATAAATAAAAATTGTATAAACTTTGTTGTGCTAACTCTTTGTGGCCTGCTTACAGTGTCTGTGTTGTAGCTATGGAGTGCTGTGAGACACTTTATTGCATATGTGAACATGCATAGCCTTGGTCTAGCAACCTAATTTCAACTGTTACATAAGTCAGCAGACCACCTGTAATGTAATCACTTACATACTGCTTAGTAGCAGAACTGCTACCATTAATATGGATGCAAAAACTTGGTATGCAATCCTTTCCTTGGAAAGCCAGTGGTAAGATGGTCCTTATACATAACTAAGAAGTATCAGGTAATTTCTTGCTAGGACATCTGTGATATTTACCACGGTTCAGCAACATTATGAATCTTTCTGGGTTTGCTTCAAAATCCTCTTGAAGTAACAACCCCGATCACAATACCCTCTGGTATAACAAATTTGAAAAAAATAAAATGCACATAAAGTTATGACATCCCTTCTCTGGACCAATAAACAAGAAGCCTCTTTCCTTACACTGACACCAGTGAGGGATGTTCACTTGGAACAGAAATAGATAAACACAGTATTTTCAGATGCAGCTCTCTGCCCCAAGCACAATTTCCCTTAAGAGCACACAGGGAACACACTCCATCTGGGGGCTGGGTTGTTTTCTCTCTCTCTTCCTCCAGGCCCCCACTAAGACTCGCCACTGACGCAGCTGTAGAATTGAGTCCTCAGCAGAGTGTTCCAAACATAGTCCTCCACCATCCTCTCTGTGAGACCAGTGTTCTGTGTCCCTGCTCCAAGAAGCTGACATACGCAGTCTCTACAATTTGATTTTCACACACACACACACACACACACACACACACACACACACACACACACACACACACACACACACACACACACACCCCTGGGAAATGCTGGCAAAGATTTACAGGCTATAAGGTAGTTCCTCCACCACCAGAACACTCCAAAGGCAGCTACTCTAAGGATCTTAAAAGGGTACCCAATTATACTGAGTAAAATTAATGCTAATACAAATGGCAGTGCTTGACAAATGCAGCAAGGCTTTCAAGAGTGGCCACAGTGTCACCAAATAAATGTAAGTACGCTCAAATGTTAAACTAGTCTCTAAAAGACCAGCCACAATGAAAACTTTAAATATATTTAATAATAAATAATAAAATTAACATGAAAATACTAAATATCTATTTAAAATAAACACCAGAGTTTCATGCACAGGAAATATTAAAAATAACACAGATAGATAGATTCAGACAGATACAGAAAAACAGTACTTAACTAAGCTCATTATATTTTCCTGACTGATCTAAAGAATTAGTCTTCTCTGGTTACTTACTAAAGCAAGACAAGATGAAGTGGGTGAGTGGTCCTTTCTTTGACAAGTTTCACAAACAGACTGCCCAGAGACTTCTGTCTCATCTAGTATTAACACATCATTTCAGTGCTGAATTACAGAATGACATCACATACATCTGGTCATCTGACTCTGGTTTCCACACTACTCCCTTTACTAGAAACTGAACCAGACTCTTGCACACATGCGTTACCATACACACATACACATAGCTTTTCTAAGATGTCTTATAGCATATGGAAGCTATACAACCATGTCAAAACTTCCACCCTTCCAGGGTAGCAATTAGTTCAAGGACAATACAGTGGGATTCCTAGACATGGCTTTTACAGAGATTTTATCTCTGGCTGCAGTCAGAACTGTAAGATATAATCTTTATGGCCTAAACCAGGTAATTTAATTTAAGACTATTTTTCAAAGTTAGCTGGATTGAGATTAACCTCTTCTCTTCTCTTGCAGTATACTCTGTTACAATATATTCATTTCAACAGTTACAATATAGTCAGACATACAGATGTATTTCTTTTCTGTCCAGCACAAACTACTATTGGTACATTTTTAACACATTGAGCTTTACAAAAATATTTTCAACAGAAGCACCTGTACAAATTGGATTGATATATCAATGACATATAATTCTTAACAAAACTCCAGCTAGATATGCTGGCATATGTTACACATCCACTGTCCTACTTCTCTTGGTATAGCTGCCACTACCTCACATCATCACAAAAGTGACAATGGTGCATCGGTGCACTACTACTGTACATCACAACAAAAATACAATGAAGAAACATGGGGGTCGTAGTCTTTAAAGTTGTCATGTCTTAGAGAATACCTCTAATCTTTCCAGGTCAGCTTTCATCCTGTCTACACCTTGGCCCTTACACATCTAGTTACCGCTATACACCTCAACAAACCAAATGTTCAATATACATTTCCTACTGTCTTCTATCCTTTTGCTTTTAACAGACATTGTCTCTACTTGCCTCTTGACAAGTTTTTCTCTCCAGCAGAATTCCAGCTCATATTCATTACTTTCCCCAGCTACCTCAACTTCACTATGATTTTCTTTCTCTATATCACCTAACAAATATGCACACTATTCAAGTTTCCTCACCTAGTTTCTGCTTTCTAATTGTATTACCTTCTCTCTACTTTCTGTTTATATCTCCCACACCTCCTCTGTTTTATCCCTTCAGCTTCTAAATATAAAATTGTAATCTGAGATTTTAAACCTTACTGTATATCCCAATTTGTCTTGTATTAAAATGTAATGACTGTATTTTATTGATTGTAGATTTTGTCTAGTATAGCTGTCTTTCAGTTATTTTATATCCATACTGTAACTTTAAACTTTACATTTTTCTCTGTTGTATAAAATTGTCTATTCTGTAGCTGAAGCACTATTTTATATCACCACAATTGCATATATTTGTGTGATCAATGAAAATACTTATGTTTCCTTTTAAAGCTAGTGTAATTTGAACTAAGTATATGCATAGCAACTGGAATCAAGCTGGCTCTATATACAAGGCTATAGCAAAGCTTGGAATTCAGCAGTCAGACAGTTATAGACATATGAATAATGGCAGGCAACAGGCAGTTTTTATCCAGGGGATGGAGTATAGGGTGGAAAATTTACTACATGACAAAGAGCAACTTGTTGAATGCAGCGCCATAATCCCAACTCCCTGAATTTACAAATTATGTAACATTTTTACATTTATTAACTGCTTTGAGAAGTCAAAGATGTGGGAACAATTTTTTATCCTTACTGGGTGTTTCTGTTTTCCAGAAAGTTAAACAGTCATAGAATTAGCATATATAAGTAAAGGATACATGCCAAAGCCCCCACTTGGTGGGTTGAAGAAGGATTTATCTTACAACAAAAGTTTTTGTTATTCATGTCACCTGCAGTTTCAGCTGGTATGCTTTTTATTGGCTGTGTCTTGTTCATTTCGCTATCAGCAAGTTACACATTGACTTCTCCTAGTGCATACATTCAGGTGAAGAGCAGGAAATCAGATGATTACATGTGTATGTGCAACAGCAAAGACCAAGCAGGGCTTACACAGGAGAAAGAGCATAGATTAGGGCTAGGAAATCATATAGGTTATAGGTGTGTGTGTGTGTGTGTGTGTGTGTGTGTGTGTGTGTGTGTGTGTGTGTGTGTGTGTGTGTGTGTGTGTGTGTGTGTGTGTGTGTGTGTGTGTGTGTGTGTGTGTGTGTGTGTGTGTGTGTGTGCGTGTGTGTGTGCGTGTGCGCACGCGCGTGTGTGTGTGTGTTTAAAAACCTTGGCACCTTTCAGCTGAAGAAATCTGGATAAAGCCTAAAATAAAGGGGAAACAAAGGCTCTAAAACAGAAACTTAATTATTGCCGTTATAAAATTACCAAGCTGATAAAGTAAAGGATTTAAGTTATCATGAATTTTCTGAAGGAAACAAGTCTGAAGCTCAACTGTATCTCATTATGTAGTAATTTCAATCTCCAGTGACTGCAATTTGAGAGTAAGGGACCAAAAATTAGAGTAAATAACCTGGTTATTTTTTAAGTGTTATACTTTGGCTGTAGAATGCTTCCTCCAACACCATTAACATATACTGCAGCAAGTTTGAAACATTATGCTGAGGAACTATTTTACATCAAAAATATACTAAATATATATATATATATATATATATATATATATATATATATATATGTGTGTATGTATATATATATATATATATATATATATATATATAAAACACAACAATTTTACAGAGATCCCATTCTCTAAGCATAATAATGCTCTCCAGGGTGTGTGTTAATGTGTAATCAATACCCTTCCAAGAGTGTAGAGGCCCTGGGTGGGCATTAATTACACATTAACACACACCCTGTCAAGCATTATTGCTTGCTTAACATAACCAGCACTACATCACTCTCAAAACATTCAAATGTTCCTCTCAGCTGTCCAGATTTTGGCAGAATGTCCTGATTATTGCCTTATATTTTTGGTCTGTTACTCATAAAATTTGTGATTTTTTGACAAATCATTGAAGACTGAAATCGCTAAATAATGAGAAGCATTTGAGTTTCAGACTTCATATCCTTTGTAAAAATGCATGCTAACACAACACCTTTTATTCTAGCAACTTTCTAGGTTTGTAAGAGTAATATTTAAAATGTTTCTCTATTTTTGAGCCTTTGTCTCCCCATTATTTTTGGCTTTGTCCCGATTTCTTGTGCTAAGAGGTTGAGAGGTATGCATCCAAAATACAGTATAGAAACATTGTTTCCATCTAAAATGTAATATGGGTCTATATTAGAACATCAAAGTTTTAAAACTTCGAATGTTCTAATATGGACCCTAAAACAGTGAGCGCTGTAAATAGCGAAGCTGCAGAACACTAAATTTTTTCCTAGGGAAAGAATTTGGTTGTCCCTTTCTGTGGCTTCGCTATTTTCAGCACTGTGGTGGAAAGTTACGGATCAGGTTCAGGTAATTGTGCAATTGTGAGGACGTTAGGGGTAGGGTGCGGGTTAGGCGACTTAGGATTAGGGCTTGGGTGAGGTAAGTGTGCAATAGTGACAGACATTAGGGTTAGGGCAGGGTAGGTGAGTTAGGGTTGGGGCGCGGATCAGGTGAGTGTGCGATAGTGACTGACCTTAGGGTTAGGATTTGGGTTAATGTAAGTGGATAGATAGTAGTGTATGTACTGTTTAGTGTAGGGTAGATGTAGGATTTTAAGTGTATGTGTGTGGATTGCTGTTTTTTTGGTGTGCTTGTGTTGTGTGTGTGTGTGTTTCTCGGAACAGCGAATTTTTTCTCAGGGAAAAAATTTGCTCTTCCGGGAGTTCAAGGTTTTAAGTTTTCGCTTAAAAGGGGTCGATGAATTAGCTTTCATTTTTGTAAGCGTTCGCTAATTTAATATAGACCCTGTAGTATAGGTTCATAGATTCATAGGTAGATACTAGGCTATCTGCCCTAGGGTATTTATAAGCCTAGCCAGAGTGTATTTGGCTTCCGCCTCCCTATTAGATTAGCCTACTGTGCCTCTGTAAAGTAGGTCATGGAGGGTACCCTTTTAAGATTAGTTTACTGTGCCTCTGTCTAGCAGGGACATAGGGGAGATCCCAGGGTTGAATTTGCGATTTCCCATCCACGCGTCCAAATTTCGCTTGAAGTGGGTGAGCGAGGGGCTATGTCTAACATGAACTGGGATTCTATTCCAGAGTGCGGGGAGCCTCTGGGAAATGAATCTGTCCCTCCAGCATGTTCTATTTATTTTTGTGCTGAGGTTTAGGTCTCTGGAGCATGTAGCTCTAAGGGACTTGGATTTTTTGAGGTGGAGCATGTCCATTAATTCTGGGTTTGACATGGCTTTGTACGTCAGGCATAGGTCACCTCTGAGTAGGCGGTAAGCAACTGAGTAGAGCTGGAGTTTCTTTAGTCGAGCTGCGTAGGACATCTGTTTGTAGCTCATGATCCTCTTGGTGAGGTACTTTTGGGGTCTCTCCAGTTGCTGCAGGTGTTGGGTAAGGTACATCCCAAAAGGGGCATTGTATTCAATTATGGGTCTGATGAGTGACGAGTAGAGGGGCACAATGACCTCTCTTGATCTAGATGCGAACCCTTTCGTGATAAGGTGGGCTATATAGAAGGTCTTTCTAACCACTTTGGCAAAGTGATTATCAAAGGAGAGATTACTATCTACATTGTTCCCCAAATCTCTAATTACTTCTTCCGTACTTAATGGATTACCACCTATGTGGTTATATGTGGGCACCTTATTTTTCCCAAAGGGGATGACTATGCACTTTTTAGCATTTAGCTTGAGGCCGTGGCTCTGGCGCCAAGCATCCGTCTCTGTGAGACCCTTTTGGAGGATGCTTGTGTCAGCTGGAGATTCGATTATGGCCCCCAGTTTGCAGTCATCTGTGAACTTTGTCAGCCATAATCCCCCTGTGTTAGCCTGAACCTCAGAGAAGTATATACCGAACAAGAGAGGTCCCAGAACTGAGCCCTGTGGGACGCCACTTGTAACTGGTTTGGATTCGGACATGGCACCTGTGATTCTGACCATGTGGGTTCTATCTCTGAGCCAGTTTGCAACCCATCTTGTGATATAGGGGTTGATACTTAAGCTGATAAGCTTATTTATGATACCCGAGTGGGGTATTGTGTCGAAGGCTTTTGCGAGGTCCAGGTAGGCTGTGTGGACTACCTTGCCCTCATCTATGGCTTTGGTAACTGTTTCAAAGAAATCAACTAGGTTTAAGAGGCAATATATGCCCTTAACAAAGCCGAATTGGGTAGTATTGGTTACAATCTTAACAGCCATAGATATATTGAGTGAATAAGATGACTCCTAAATTAACAAATTTATGAATTTGAATAACTTTGCATATATTAAGTTTAAGTAGGTGAGAAGTGTACATAGAAATTGTATATAAAATAATAGCATTTGAAAACACACACAATATGTTATAGAATGCAAGAAAAGTAACATCAAGAAAAAATATTCCAGAAATATGCTGAATCATTATCTTATATTTATTCTAATTATAGTAGCTAAGTAGAAGGTGCTTATCATAAACTAATTAATACAGCGATCTTTGAGTTGGCATATGATGTGCTGACAGTAATGCAGTCTGAGTAATTAGATAAAATATTACTCGAAAGAATGATACAGTTAGGTTATGAGAGAGTACAGCTCAGCAGAAGGAAAGTGAAGAAATATGAAATGGCAATATGGATTAAGAGAAACAAGAAAAGAGGCAGCAATGCAGTGGGTCATAGATTTGCAAACAAGAGAGGAAAACAGAAGTGGCTAGGTGCCTTAAAATGGAAGAGTAACAGAGTGGTCTGTAGTACCATGGGATCACCTAAATGAGGAAATGATGGCGGAGTGAAGGAATGATTAACTGAAGGAGGAGACAGATGGAGAGGACAGAAAGAACTAATAGAGTTAAACTAAGTTATGGATTGCAAGAACAGAGACACTCCATGAATAGGGACTTAAAGATGAAGAGAATAATGAAATAATGGTTAAATAAAACCACAAAGATACAATTTCTAGAGGTAAAACTGCTATTTTTATTTGAATTAGGAAAGTGGAGTTGTGACTTTGGTGTGCTAATGAGTTCCAAAGTTTTGCACCAGTAAAGTAATAAGTAGTAAGTAGTGTAGGATCTTCTTCAAGGATAGTCACCACAAAAATAAGTCAAAATATTTAGGTATATCCCACCTTGTCTTGTATCACATTCACAGTGAACATGTAAAACAAAATTTTTTACCTTTCTTGCGCAGATGAATGCGTACTTCACTGGAGTACGCTGACTTGGGTATGTATGTGGTTTATAGGTTCATAGGTGTGTAATAGGCTAATGTCCCTGGAGCCTTTACAAGTCTAGCCCATAGGATTACCCTGACATCGTGCCACCTGACCTTAGTTCCCAGTGCCTCTGTCAAGTAGAGCCACAGGAGTGATCCCCAGGGTGAATTTTCTATTTTCCATACACTCATCAAGATTTTTCTTGAAGAGGGTCAGTGAAGTGCTCTGTTTGATATGTATGGGAAGTCTATTCCATAGCATGGGCAGTCTCTGCATTATGAACCTGTCCCTCCAGCTTGTTCTGTTGATTGTGGTAATGAGGTTAAGGTCTTTGGAGCATGTGGTGCAGAGGGATTGGGATTTCTTTAGATGTGGCATTTCTAACAAAGCTGGTTCAGACATGGCTTTGTAAGTCAAGCAGAAATCACCTCTAAGTAGGTGATATGAGACAG
Source organism: Protopterus annectens (assembly GCF_019279795.1). Classification (NCBI taxonomy): domain Eukaryota; kingdom Metazoa; phylum Chordata; order Ceratodontiformes; family Protopteridae; genus Protopterus; species Protopterus annectens. The sequence continues at coordinate 558,290,389 of NC_056748.1, forward strand.
AGAGTAGTTGGAGTTTTTTTGAGTCTATCCATAAAGGACAAGTGTTTAAGGCCTAGGATCCTCTTTGTGAGGTACTTTTGCAGCCTCTCCAGTTGTTGCAGGTGTCTAGTGAGGTACATGCCAAATGAGGCATTGTACTCTATGATTTGCATAATGAGGGAAGAGTAGAGGGAGACCATGACCTCTTTCTTCCTGGATGCAAACCCTTAGTAATGAGATGTGCCACATAGGACTTTCTGACCACAGTGACAATGTGGTAGTCAGAAGAGAGGTTGCTTTCAACCTGTGTTCCCAGATCTCTTATAATGCCTTCTATGTTCAGTGGACTACCATTAATGTGGTAATTCATGGGAACTGGGTTTTTCCCAAAGGGGATGACGACACATTTTTTGGCACTGAGCTTAAGGCCATGGTTCTGACACCAGTCGTTGGTCTCAGTGAGGCCTTTCTGTAGGATGTCAACATCACTTGGGGAGTTAATAATAGCTCCCAACTTGCAATCGTCTCTGATCTTTGTCAGCCAGATTCCCTTCATGTTGGCCTGGACTTCAGAGAAGTAAATACCAAACAGGAGAGGACCCAGGACCAAACCCTGCGGGACTCCACTCATGATTGATCGGCATTCTGACTTGGAGTCAGCTATTTTCACACTATGGGTTCTATCTGTGAGCCAGTTTGCAACCCACCTAGTGATATAGGTGTTGATGGCTAGCTTAGTGAGTTTTTCTATGGTTCCTGAGTGGGAAATGGTATCAAAGGCTTTGGCAGATCAAGGTAGGCTGTATGAGCCACCTTGCCATCATCCACAGCTCTGGTGACTGACTCAAAGAAGTCGACCAGGTTGTGCAGGCATGATTGACCCTTCACAAAACCAAACTGTGCAGGATCCGGAGTTTGGCATTCCCTATAGCGTTGTTTAATAGGTCCATCATGATGCGTTCCATACCTCTCCATATCAGACTCATCAGGCTAATGGGGGCAATAGTTCCCAGGGTCTGGAGTTGCTCCTCCTTTGAGGAGAGGGATGACTGTAGCAGTACACCATTCGGTAGGGACAATGCCTGAGGTGAGGCTGTGACTGAACAGGGCAAACAGGTGAGGTGCCAGTTCACTCTGTAGTTCATGTAGAACACAGCCAGGGATACTGTCAGGTCCCACAGAAGCTGTATTCTTGGCCTTGGACAGTGCTGTTTTAACATGTGCAGCATTAATACTGGGTGTCTGGCAATCTACTGGTATTGTGATTGGTCCTTTGGTGGGGAAGAGAGGGGTAAAGTTGGCACTGAATCTGTCGGCCAGTATATTGGCACTATCAATTTGCTTGGTATAGGAGATACCATTGTGCAGTAGCTCAGAGCAAATCTGGGTATTACTGTGGAGATTCTTTACATAACTATAGAAGGCCTTGTGGTTGTCTTTACTATCTGCTGCAATTCTGTTTTCATAGCTAGCTTTAGAGGATTTGGTGAGGGATCTCAACTTTTTGTTGAGGCTGATAAGGGGCTTTTTCCGGTCTTGGGACTTCACCTTATTCCACATCAGTTCCCTCTTTCTGTTGTAGAGTTTGTTTATGGCAGGGGACCACCAGATTGGCTTCCTTTTCTTGGAGGAGAGCATCTTGGTTCTGTTGGGTATGGTGAGATCCATGCATTTGTATACGTGTTCATACAGTGCATTGGCGCATGATTTGGAGGTCATGCAACTATTCTTCATTTGCATGGGTGCCATGAAGTTAGCCACCTCTGTTTTTAGAAGTTCAAAGTTAACTTTGGAGAAGTTTTTCATGGTGATTACCTTTGTGTGTGTGTGGGGGGGGGGGTGCGAGGGATGTGAATTTCCAAGGTGATTAGCTTGTGGTCGGATCTAACCAGGGAAGAGTTGACTATTGGTGTAGAGCAACAGTCGCCCATGTTAGTAATGGCCAGGTCAAGGTTGTTGCTACCTCTAGTGGGGGTAAGAAAGAGCTGGTCCAGGTCATTGGAATTAATGAATTCCAGGAAATGCTGGGCAAGTGTATTGGTACATGAGTAGTTTTCTCAGTTAATGGAGGGGTAGTTGAAGTCACCCAGTATGAAAGCGTTAGGTTGAACCCTAATATTCTCCAGGGTGCTTAGGAACGTGGAGTGCAAGTTTTGGGACATGGTTGGGAACCTATAGCAGGCTACGACCCGAAGCGCTGTCTTACCCAATATTAGCTGCACCTGACGTACCTCTGATGTGTTACATTGGGTTATCAGTCTGGAGGTGTGCGCATCCTTTATGAATATGGAAACACCACCACCTTTGGAGCTTCGGTCCAAGTTCTGGGGTCGAAAGGTGTGGAATGAGTTGTAGCCTGGGTTGTGCAGGGGTGCTTTCTGCTGCCTTGAACCAGGTCTATGTTAAAGCACAAATGTCGATGTTCTCCATTTTAAGGAGTGCTTCAAGTGAGTGCATTTTGAGATTTAGACTTCTAGCATTGAGTAGCATGACCCTCAGATTGCATTTGTTTGTAGCTGTTACGATGGTAATTTGGTCTTTGGAACACCACCTAAAAAAGGCACTTTAGGGGTGGCAAGAGCCTTGGCCAGTATCAGGAAGCCCAGGGGTGACAGATGCAGGCCATCTCTGGCAAAGTATCGAGGTCTGTCAATCATGTCATCCCAGGCAGACAGATACTGGATCCCCTTAGAATGACACCAGAAACTCAGCCAGTTGTTGAAATTAATCATTTTCTGCTTGCACTGTGGTATCATTCTGGGTGATGGTAGGAGACTGCTCAGGGCTAAGGTCTTAGGTGCCTGGGCTACATAATCCGAGAGCTCCTTCATGTATCTTTTCATGTAGTCCAAGGAGGTATGTCTCAGGTCATTCACACCCACACGTACAATGATAGAGTCATATTTGCACCTATCATTGAGGAACCTGAGTGCAGGCATTATGTGGCGGATCCTGACACCTGGCAGGCAGCTGACTGTTACTTTCTCCTTATTCAACCTAGTGAGTGGGACATCAGTGTGCCTCACTATGAAGTCACCTATGACTAGTATGTTGGGCATGCTGTTTCGCCTTAAGGGCTTTGGTTGAGTGACACATTGTTTAGGAGAATTGTGTGTCTCGTGATTAGTGTTGTGTCGTGGTGGTTGAGTGCATTTCTGCCTTGGAGGTCTCTGCTGTTTGGGTAGATTTTTATTGAGAGCCTCCATGAAGGTGGGTGTGTGGTTTGTGTTTTTATGTGAAGACAGTGCTGGTGTGTGTTCTGGAGGGCTGTGTGTTCCATGTGGTGTGGTGCAAGTGTTGACCTTCTCCTCTTGACCAGCTATCCCGGTCTTGGCTGGAGTGTGCATGGCTTTCAGTTTGGATATATAAGTGCATCTCTCACAAGTCTGAGTGTTGGGAGGAAAGAGGAGAGGGTTGTCAGTGTACAAAAGGCAGTTGCTACATTGCCTCATGATGCCCAAGTTCACAAGGTTAATAGGAGAAAGCACAGGGAACTGACATTTAGACATGCAGGATGACCAAGTTCACCAGGTTAATAGGAGAAACCACAGGGAACTGACCTTTAGACATGCCTGGAGGGGGTGGGCATTAATAATAAGTACTGGAGCTGTTTCCTTGTAGAACATTTAGTGCTGGTAGCACTTTTGTGTGGCACAATAATTGCTACAAGAAGTCTGGTAAAGTATTAGACTAATAAGCTAGTAAAAGTGCAGGAGAGGAGGGAACTAACAGATCTAAGAGAAAAATTGAAGAGCAGACTTTTTGGCACTACTCAGAAGCTTACAAACAGTCCTGGATACAGCAAATGCAGGATTTTAAACCAGAAGGTTGAAAGAGATGGAAAAAAACTGCCCAAATGGCCAATAAACTACAATTTCTGTCCAGAAATCACTTCTCTTGTGGCAGATAGGCTACCTAGTGATTACCAATCCCACTGATAAGCTAGAAGGCTTCCCTCCAACATAGAAAGGTGGGCTCATAAGCTTACAAACAGTCCTGGATACAGCAAATCTTTATCTGGGCTAGACTAGTTACAGGAAAGACAGGGAACAAGCGCAAACACACGCTTCATCCCAATTATATATTTATCTTGGGTTGAAATATCTCCTAACAGCACAGGCACGTTGCCCTCCTACCAGCCCTGGAATATGTCCTGACAGTCTAACTCCTAACAATCTCAGACTTCAGACTACACAAAATAAAATCTACAGATGTACTGCATGGATAAACAGGACCACCCCCCCCCCACCCACCCACCCATAAAAGAATGCAGTCACTCTTCACCAGCACTAACTTTTAAACACTGATGTACATATCCTTTTCTGGGATATCTTATTTGTACTATTACAGTCAAAAACTCAACTGGTCCTCAACATTTCCTTTCATGGACAGCCAGACTCTCTAATTCTCCAATTCAAAAAGCAGCAGAATGCCGATATATAAGCTCAGTTATATAACACTTCACCATAAAATTGTTTTTAAAACAGTCTAGTGGTCTGCACATCATTGACTTAGGAATTCCAGTGGATAACAGGATCTTGAGGGGGGTCACTGAATATATTATTTTTAAAAGTGCCAAGTGTTTTGTTGGCTTTCAGAGCAATAAACCACCTAGCAACCTCTGTCATGAAGTCAGTGCCATGCCTCTCAACTTTCACAGAATGTCAAGACTTTTGCCTCACATTTGATCTTTTCCTCATAAAATCTTTTATTTAGTGACTTTAGTCCTCAGATACGTCCAAAAAGCAATGGCATACATTTAAGTTTCAGAAAATGAAGGCAAACACACATCATATTTTTTAAGTTTATAACAAGAAGTGAAGAACACATTACTGGTATAGACGACAGAAACAAATCTGCTTTTTATTCTGCCACTATCTTTGCTGGTCAGTGATGACAGACTTGACTATGAACTACAATATTATTGCACCATATATCAATTAAAGTTGCCCAACAGTTAGGTTTTTAGCACACTGCATTATTTTATCCTTGCTGTTGTTCCAGAACCATCTTACAATGTTTTTACCACTGTAATTAAGTTGTGACTGAAAATGAACCCAAACGATGTAGTACATTTACCTGTAATACTAACCAATTAATCCTTCTTAATATATCCAACAGATAAGCTGATCCCAAGAGAACCTTCAGCCATGACCCAAGCAATACAGAGAGAAAACGTGAACACTAGAGTGCTGGCTCATACCTAAAATACTCAGTGAGGAGGAACATAAAATGAGTTACACTGCTTGATGGACAAATTTTGTACAGCACGGCTGTTGCAAATAAATCCTGTAATGCACATCTTTCAACTAAAAATCATCCCCAATACAGGCTTTAGCATTTTCAAGAGTGCTAAAGCACTACAACCTATCCTTATAGCTGCATAGGTCAATACTAGGTTACTGATACACAGGACCACTAGAAACAGAGCCACAATACCCAAACCATAGCTACCCACTGACATGACTAATTTATAGCTAGTTTTGACTCTTACCTCAAAAGGACTGGGGGGCCTGATCTGGTGTGCTATTTACAGTTGTTCATCCATTCATTCAGGCTCCCTATTGCATTCTATGTTCATATGCATATTTTCTTCAGTTCTTCTCATCATTTCTTGTGTCACACATCTCCACTCAGCTGAAGTAAATGCTAATGTGCAAAAGTTATAATTTACTTCTCAGCTGCTTTGCATTATTTCTATTATTTTATTTATTTTTTTATTTCTTCAAGAATTCTGTTATACATCCCCTGAACAGTTGTATTGTCAAAATCCACAAATAAGTGTACTTGCAATAGATAAAGTGCTCTAAGGATTGCCTTTTGTAAAATTTATTCTGCTTAAGGCTTGATCACAATACAGAGAATTTTTGCAACTGCAAACAAATGCAAACAGGCCACTAAAGTTCAAAAGTAAAATGTGCTGAAACTCTCTCATTAAAAAAAGGATAGTTCCCCTAACAAGAAGTCTAAAGGAAAAAATATTATCAACTCTAAACTGAGAAATGTGAAATAGTTAAGAAACTAATTCAAAAGAAGGCAACATAAGTAAAAAAGACAAGCCCCACACTCATTAGTTTCTGAAGTTCTCCTCACAGGATTTATTGACAAATACGTATCTTCTTTACTGACTCCCTGTGACAGGGAAAAAAAGTTGATTTTTGAACAGCCAAGGAAAGTCTCAAGTAACTTTGTTATTGAAACTATAATTCAGGCTGGTACCTTCACCTGTACTCCCCAAGATACAAAGGTGAGTAATTCAGGCTGGTACCTTCACCTGTACTCCCCAAGATACAAAGGTGAGTAATTCAGGCTGGTACCTTCACCTGTACTCCCCAAGATACAAAGGTGAGTAATTCAGGCTGGTAACTTCACCTGTACTCCCCAAGATACAAAGGTGGGTCAGCCCAGAGATTGTCTTCAGGAGCTTTAGTTTCACACTTCTTTGGAGGAACTTTAGAATCCTAAGCAATAAGTCTCTACTGGAGAAAATCCGGAAGTTTTTTTTTTCTTTGCATATGCATAGCTGTGTTCTGTATGCAAGTGTGGGTGTATTTATTTATTTATTTTATTTATTTCAGTTTGATTACCGGGGAAGTCCACTGGGCCAAGAAGTGCCCATTTTCAGTGGAGGCCCGGGGAGAAAAGCTCCAAGAACCATATAATACAATATAGGTTACAGAATAAAAGCTCCAAGAACAGTATAATACAATATAGGTTACAGAATGCAAATAAAGATTACAAAGTAAAAATACATACAATATAGTTTGTAAAAACAAGTAGGGTTAATACATTTGAGAGTTGCAGAGAACTTGATGGCAGATTTTTTTTTTTTTTTTTGAATCAATATTTATATGCTTACAGTCACTTAAAGTCTGTTAGTTGTAGTTATTTTGAGAAATTAGAATAAGTGGAGTAGGAGTAGGAGTGCTTAGTTAGGGGTCGCTATGGAATTTAAGTGGGGTGAAAGCAGGAGCATGTATGTATAAGTGTATGTATACTTACATTATATTAATATTGATTTTCAGCACATGAACCTTCTGTTTTCTTTTTCCTTTAATTATTTTATTGTTTATATTACTGTTATTTTGTTTGATCTTTAATTTTTCTATGCACACCATAGTTACTCATTTAAGGCACTCAAGAGCTTTTAGTTATACATAATCCTTTTCATTTAAGTTTCTAAAGTTGTATTCCTTTGTTTAGTGATTCATAAGAAAGACTATTTATTGATATTTTTTGTTTTCTTTTAGACAAATTCTTTCACAGGAAACTAAAGAAAATACTTGCCAAAGTGCAATATTTAAAATGGGGCCCTGCACATACCTACACCAGTGCACTCAAGTGTCAGTCTGCTTGGTCTTCACAGGGAAGGAAAAAATGCCATTGTTTTTACAAATGCATGCTAGGGAAGACACAGAGTGAAGTGAGATATTAACAAAAGATTTTGAGTTAGGTTGTGGATAAAGTTTAGCTGAAGTAGTTGTATTGTGGACATTAAAGAAAGACAGTCATGCTTACTAGTACACAACAAAGACAAGGTAGCTATTCTTGTGAGTTGTGGCTTAAAGCAATAGGTGGAAGGATAGCCTCATTATACCCAGACTATTTATGCATGCAATGGGCTCTTACATTACAGCTTGTGCATTGTTAGAGACATTACCCTTAAGTAGGGCTATATTTATTTTGAAGGATACAGTTACACTGCAAACATAAGACTGTGTCAACAAATTTCTACAGAAAGTATTTGGCTGCTGCTAAAGTTAGGAAGTACAGCGAGTTCCTATGATTGGCAGAGTGTGAACTATATAGATTCTCCACATTTTGTTTTACATTTTTAACTAATGCACTAATGCATTCTAATCCATTTCCTTCATATTTAAAGCAATATTTCAGTAATTCTGTATTCAAGGCTGCAGCATTAAAATGCAAGATAGACTTTCCATGCATTCACAAAAAAATGAAAATGTGAAACACTGAGAATCAGACATGAAAATCAAGCATGTGAGATGATGCATTATATGTAGGGTGTGCAGTCTGAATCTCAGGGACTTCCACACCCCTTATACAAAAAGAAAACTTTAGGTGTCTCCACATTCAAGAGTTTGCATTTTAGCCACAATGTAGTTATCATATTCAGATATTAATATATCTTATGAGAAATTGTACTCTACCATGTGGAATTGGGGTGTAGTGTTTTCTGTAAGGATATATGGCAGAAGGCATATTCATTAAGGATATCCACACCTCCAGGCTAGTTGCTCAGCATAATGCATCCAAGGTTATCCAAGTGCAACTAACTCTGGGCAAAACTGCAATCCAAACTCTAGCTTGCTACAGATCGCACATCATGCCCCAGAATTGCCACTCCTCTTTTCTTGATATACTGGAAAATATTAGGGTTCAACCAAACATCCTAATAATGGGCGATTTCAACTACCCCACCATTAACTGCTCATGTACCAACTCCTTCGCTCAGCGCTTTCTGGAATTCATAAATTCCAATGCCCTGAATCAACTTATCCACACCTCCACCAGGGGCAACAATATCCTAGACCTAGTCATTACCAACATGAGTGACCTGTGTTCTACACCTGAAGTCAACTCCTCATTGGTCAGATCTGATCATAAGCTAAACACCCTAGATATCCACATCTCGCCCCCACCCCCCATTAAGGAAACCACATTAAAACATTTCTCCAAAGCCAACATCATGCTTCTCAAGACAGAAGTGGTGAACTTCATGACACCCATGCAGATGGACAATACAGTTACAACTGCTGAATCCTACACAAACGCACTCTATAAGCACTTGCACAAGTGCATGGATCATGCTATCCCAAACAGAACCAAGATGCTATCCTCCAAAAAACGGAAGCCAATCTGGTGGTCCCCTGCTATAAACAAACTCTACAACAGAAGGAAAAAACTGTTGCAAAAGAGAGTAAAATCTCATGAGTAGAGGAGCTCCCTGGTCAGCCTCAGTAAGAAGCTGAGATCCCTTATAAGATCCTGCAAAGCTAGCTATGAAAACAAAATCACCACTGATTCTAGGGACAGCCACAAAGCATTCTATAGCTATGTTAAGAATCTCAATGGCAACACCCAGATCTGCTCTGAGTTACAGCACAACGGCATGAAAATTACAGAACTAACTGATATTGCCAACATCCTGGCAGATAGATTCAGTGCTAACTTTATCCCCCTCACCCCCTAAAGGGCCCGTATTTATACAGGAAGAATGCTGAGTCCCTGTAATCACAACTATGCAGGCAAAAGCTGCACTCTCTAAAGCCAAAAACACAGCATCAGTGGGACTAGCAACATCCCAGGCTGCATTTTATACGAACTTCAGAACAAACTGGCTCCCCACCGCAGCACCATGTCCAATCATAGACTCACGTCAGGCCTTGTGCCCACTGAATGGCACACAGCAACAGTTATCTCACTCCACAAAGGGGGGGGGGGCACCATTGATCCCAGGAACTATCGCCCTATTAGCCTGATGACCATGGTCTGTAAGGCCATGGAATGTATCATCATGGACCTCATAAACAAAGACATTGTTAACCTCCAAACTCTGGACCCCACCCAGTTCGGGTTTGTGAAAGGCAGATCATGCCTCCTGAACTTGATTGACTTCTTTGAGGCAGTCACCAAAGCCGTAGACGAGGTTAAGGTGGTTCACACAGACTATCTTGTCCTCGCCAAGGCTTTCAACACCATCCCCATTCTGGAATTATAGCTAAACTCACTAAACTAGGTATAAATCCCTACATCACAAGATGGATTGCCAACTGGCTCACTGACAGAACCCACACTGTAAAAGTTGCAGATCAAATCTGACTTCAAACCAGTGACAAGTGGAGAACCACAGGGTTCAGTCCTGGGACCTCTCCTGTTTTGTATCTACTTCTCTTAAGTACAGGCTAACACAGAAGGCCTTTGGCTAATGAAGTTTGCAGATGACTGCAAACTAGGAACCATAGTCGAGTCCCCAAATTATGTGGAAATCCTACAGAAGGGCCTCACTAAGACAGATGCCTGGTGTCAGAGCCATGGCCTCAGTTTCAATTCCAAAAAGTACATTGTCATCCCCTTTGGTAAAAACTCTGTACCCATGAGCTACCACATAGGCGGAAGTCTGCTTAATGCCGAATGTGTGATGAGACCTTGGGACCCAGATGGACAATAGTCTCTCCTTTGATAATCACATTGTCACAGTAGTCAGGAAATCCTTCTACATGGCACACCTCATCACAAAAGGGTTTTCATCCAGGAAAAAAGAGGTCGTTGTTCCCCTCTGCTCGACACTTATTAGACCCATTATAGAGTACAACACCCCTTTTGGAATGTACCTCACAAGACATCTGCAGCAGCTGGAAAGGCCACAGAAGTACCTCACAAAGACGATTACCAGCCTCAAACAGATGCCATAAACTGACCATCTCAAAAAACTCCAGCTTTACTCCGTAGCATATCACCTACTCCAAGGTGATCTCTGCCTAACATATAAAGCTATGTCAAACCCAGAGTTGTTGGACATACTACACCTGAAGAAATTCCAATCCCTCCGAGCTACATGCTCTAGGGACCTAAACCTTGTCACCACAATAAACAGGGCATGCCGGAGGGATAGATTCCTGTCCCAGAGACTTCCCATAATCTGGAACAAGCTACCCATCTATGTTGAGCAAAGTTCCTCATTAGCACTCTTCAAGAAAAATCTTGATGAGTGGATGGGAAATAGGAAATATACCCCAGGGATCACTTCTGTGGCTCTGATCGACAGGGGCATAGGAAAATAACTTTCTTGGGCGGTTTTAGCCAGGGAACCTTGTTGACTAAGCTTACTTAGGCCCTTGGGCCATGTCAAAGGAAAAATATACTTTAAAAATGATCAAAACACGGTAGGTTCAGGTTAAGGCACTTTAACCTTGTAGCAAGGAGACAAAAACGTGCTGTTACAGAGTTTGCCTAACTAGAAACAGGAAATACTTTTATTTTTATACACTTTCTAATAAGACATTGCCTACCAAGCTGACGTAGCAAATTACAAGTCTTTTCATCATCACTTATTGACCATTAGTCTCATGAATTTCTGCTGATTTATTAATTTTTTGTGAGAAACTTCCTAAGAAAACAACGTGGCCTTGGTTACCACCGGTTAGATACATGTTATGTTACCATTCAAGGTACTATGGCTAATTCAAGCACAAAGCTAGCAGTTCATTTCTCTAATAATCCTTTGTCTACATTATCTCTAAGCTTCTGCAGCTGTACATGTTCTCATACTTCGAACAGAGCTGATTATTTAGAATCATTACATTTACAAGATATAGCATTGTTCTTTCATTCACTCCTGACCTAGCAGATAAGCACCTGCTTCTCAAGTACATTTCCAAAAGGCATAAACATGAATATTGCTGTGCTAGCAATTACTAGGTCAGAGGGCATCTTGCAAGTTTCAGAAAGCACACTGCAGTTTCAAAAAGCATCTTTTCAGTCTCATATGAAATTCATTTTATATAAAACAGTGCATATAAAATAGAATGAAAAACATGTTAACTCATTTAGCTTCTAATTAGCATTAAGCAAACACACATTAATACATATTTTTCTGACATTTTCCCCTGTTAATACCTTTTAATTCTATTTTCAAAAAGAATAAACAGTTTGCTTCTTTTCCTAACCTCTTCCAATCAAGATTTGCAGTTAAGAAAGTCATTCAGTTTAGACTTTATGAAAGTGTTTCACATTCTAGCAGCTCTTCAAATTCAGTACTCTGATACATAGTGTCAGAAACTGATATGTCTATAAATTCTTTGATTAATTTCTTCATGCAGGGGATTCCACAACAAACACAAACTCCTATCAGGAGTAATCCCACACCAATGGCAATCAAGATGTTCATTAGGATGGACCCCCACCCCCAAACAAATTCTGGAAAAAGTCCGTCAGAGGGTTTGGGCCTGGTTTGGTCATGGCCGACACTTGCTGAATTACCTCAAGGTGGTCATTAATTTCATGCTGATGATCTGGTATAAACGCACAGCATTCTTCTTTGATTAAAGTGCACGTCCCACCCCTCTCCGCTAGGGTGAAGTCAAGAGCCATTCAGTTCTGGAGCACTACAGTTCTCATAGCATTCAGTTCATCAGTTATTAGTTCAAGAGCAGAAAAAGTTGCATTACTCATCACTTCGAGAAGTTTAGACAGTTTTCGCAGCTTCCAAATTGATTTAACTGTGCCATATGCAGGTAATATGCCTGCCCATGATATGACAGTGTCACTCAAGTCCATGTGCATAAGTTTGGTACCCACACTATGATGGTCTTTCCAGCCTGCCTCAATCTGTCCCATTGGATTCTCAGGTTTTTTAACAGTCTTCTTGGTCACATCTCGGGTATTTCGAATATTTCCCTGAGGCAAGACTGTAGTGTGTCATATGGCCAGGACCAGGTACCCCAAAAAACAACTGCCGGACCAATTCTCAGGTAACCATTTATATGCTTTTTTACCACACACAAAATAACAATCCTCTACTTTAGTAGTTACTTTGTTACAAAATGACTGCCCTGCATAAAACATTTTCCTATCTATTACAGATAACTGTTTAAAAAGTTCAGGGTTACGCTGTACTTGATCAAGAGTCTTATGCATGGATTTAAGAAATGAGTTATAATCTGTACTACAAGATCCACCCAGATCATTTGCTTTTTATAACATTTATATTGTACCGCCACATTACACTTACTCCAACCCACTTGTATGGTATCATTTTTATAAAAACATACAATTCCCTTTTGTGTCACAGGCAAATACAGTGCTACCTTATCATATGCTTTAATAGATACTGTGTCAAAAAATAGATTTTCCCAGGTCTCATTGACCCCTAGGGGGATAGCAGTCATTAATAACCCCCCGTATGCTGCTGGTATGGCTGTGCAGATCCAGCAGTTCAAAACATTAAAAGTCTCAGCATACACACGTGTAATTGCCTGATAAGTGTTAAAGTTCGGGTGCCAGTCTATATTTGGTTCATCACGTTTAATCAGTTCAACTCTTGTGGCAGGAAAAAGGAAAGGCCACAACAAAAAGGACAATGTTATTAGCATAACTATCAAAATAATCATGCAAGTTTTCTGAGGTTGTTCAATGTCTCTATTCACTCTATACCTGGACATTTTGTTCTCATTGTACAACAGTAACAAGGTTTTTGTCCAGTTCAAAGTTCTTAACCAGTTTACAGTGTGTCAGATGAATCCAGGATGCTCGCTCCACGATCTTGACTGCAGTTGGTGTCGATAGTAGTACCTGGTACGGCCCTTCTCACTTCAGAGAACTCCAATTCTTTCTCTTCACTATTTTCACCCAGACCCAGGTGCCTGGGGCTACTGCTGCTTCCGATTTCATTTGCTCTTTATCTGAAACAGAATTTAACTGCAAAAGTTTGTTATTCAAAAATTGCCTCATATACCCTGCAAGTGAACTGTCAGCCTCCTGCTCTGCAGACATGAGAGGTTTCCACTGAGGTGTATAATATGCCCTACCAAACAAAACTTCAAAAGGAGTTAATCCTTTTGCATTTGGAACAGTTCTCATGCACAACAGTGCCAGAGGCAAACAGTGCACCCAGTTCTTTTGTGTCTCACTAATCAATTTCCTAAGTTTATTCTTCAACACCCCATTATGCCTCTCTACTAATCCTGCAGATTGGGGGTGGTATGCACAGTGATTTTTCAACGATATCCCAAAATAGCGACTAAGTTGTTGTATTGTTTGGTTTACAAAATGTGTACCGTTGTCACTATAAATCTTTTCCGGTATGCCAAATCTAGATATAATTTCTTTAACAAGGACCTTTGCAACAGTAGCTGCATCTGGATTTTTAGTTGGAAAAGCTTCCACCCATTTGGAAAACATATCTATAATGACAAAGCAGTACTTCTTATTTTCGCATTTGTTCAGTTCTATAAAATCCATACAAATAGTATGAAATGGATACGGTGGTATAGGGAAACTCCCTTGCTTAGGTTTCAATGCCCCTTGTGCATGATGCTTGTTACAAACATGGCATGCTGCACAAAAATTTTTTGTGTAATTAGTAAATCCTTACGTCGTAAACACTCGATTCACTAACTGTACCATCCCCCCTGTTGAGACATGGCTCTGCCCATGGCTCAACAAAGCTGCATATCTAAACAAGTTAGATGATAGAATTGGTTTCTTTTCCTTGGAGATGTACAGTCCCTTCTCAAGGATTGCTCCTCGTTTTATTCACTTTTGCTTCTCTATATTTGTAGTAAGTGTCTGCATTGTTTTTAACATTTCTAAATCTAAAATCTCAGAAGGTTGTAATTCCTCGCTCAAAAGAAAAACTTCTGAAGCTGAAGCTGCCTATTTTGCAGCTGTATCAGCCCTCGCATTACCTTTTGAAATTCTATCCTGTTACTTGGTATAAGCTACGCATTTGCAAATAGCTACTTTCTGAGGTAACTGAATAGAGTCTAGCAAGTCTAAAATAAATTGCGCATGGTTAATTGGTTTACCAGTAGATGTTATCATTCCTCTATTTTTCCACTGCTGCGCAAAAACATGTACAGTAGAAAAAGCATACTGGCTGTCAGTAAAAATATTTACTTTCTTACCTTCTGCTAAGGTACATGCCCTCGTCAAGGCAATCAACTCTGCTGCTTGTGCAGATAAGTTGTGTGGTAAAGACTTCACTTCTAAAATCTCGGTATCAGAAACTACTGCATACCCCACTAGGTTCTGTCCTGTAGGACCCCTCTTGCACGAGCCGTCCACATAGTATGTCACCTCGACATCATCCAAGGGAACATCTGTAAGGTCTTTCCTAGGTAGTGTCTTTTGCTCAATCTCCTGCAGGCAGCAGTGTGGTTTGCCATCTGCAGGGGTTGGGAGCAAGGTTGACGGATTCAAAGTTGTGCATCGTTCAGTTGTCATATGAGGTTGGCTCAACAGTATAGTCATACAGGAAAGATGTCTAGCAGGAGAAAGATATGCTACTTTTTCGTGCAGTAAAATAATCATGACTGCATGAGGCACTCTCAATGTGAGAGGGTGTAACAATACTACTGAGGCTGAAGCTTGCACTGCCATTGCAGCTGCGACTACTGCTTGTACACAGTGGGGCAAGGATCGTGCCACTGGGTCTAACTGTGATGAATAGTAAGCTATGGGGCGTTGTTTGTCCCCATGCTGTTGTGTTAACACTGATGTCATATAACCTTGCTTACAGTCTACAGTTTGGAAAAATCGCTTATGATAGTTTGGTAATCCTAAAACTAAGGAAGATGCTATCAATTGTTTCAGTTTGCAGAAAGCTGCTTCTGCTTCTGGTGTCCACTGTAATAAATCCTGTGCTGCCATCGGCTTTTTGAATATCAAATTAGTCAGCGGAGCAGATTCCAAAGCATAATTTGGTATCCAACTCCGACAAAAATTGGTAGTTCCCAGGAAGGACATAGTTTCCTTCTTGGTAGTTGGTCTAGGTGCTTGTAATATTGCTGTTTTTCTGTCCTCATCTAATATTTTGCCCTCTTTGGATATTACATATCCCAGGTATTTAACCTGTTTTCTCCAAAGTTGCAGTTTGTTCTTGTTTACCTTGTGTTCCTGAGTAGCTAAAAATTGTAATAATGCTATGGTATCTTCTCTACATTCTTGCTGGGTGGGGGCTGCTAGCAGAATGTCGTCTACATAAAGTAAAATCTGATTACCTTTCGGTGGTATAAATCCCACAAGGTTCCTTGCCATTTCTTGTGCAAATATTGTTGGACTTTCACAATATCCCTGTGGTAATCTCGTATATGTATACCGTTTCCCCTGAAATGTAAATGCAAACCAATGTTGGCTGTCTGGGTGTATCGGTATCGAGAAAAATGCATTTCTGATATCTACCACAGAAAAATACTTCTGTTGAGGTTTCAAATCATTCAATAAGGTGTGTGGATCTGGCACCGTTGGTGCCCTGGGTATAACTGCGTCATTTACAGCCTGTAGATCTTGAACCATACGCCATTCCCCATTTGCTTTCCTAAAAGGAAATAAGGGTGTATTACATGGTGAATCAGGAGATTCTATTAAGACTCCTTCCTTAAGCAAGGCTGCTATTATAGGTTTGATCCCTATCTCTGCATCCTTTCTCAAGGGATACTGTCTTTTCTGAGGTCTAAATGCTGATTTTGGCATAATAGTAACTGGTCCTGCTGTTCGAATAAGCCCTACATCTGATTTCCCTGTTGACCAGAGAGTCTCTGGTATGTCGCATAAGGCTTTTTCCTCTTCCTCCAGTAAGAGTAATACTCAGCTATCCTCACTTGCCTGTGAGTGCACAGCTGGGTATGTCTGTGTTATCCAATTCAATTTCTGCCTCTGTACTCCTTGTTCAGAGAGTTCTAACTCTGTTTTTCCCACCTCGTGACTTTTTCTCCTAAGTCTGCCCACTTCAGATTTCTATTTTTAGTTAAGCTCACATGTGGCAATCGATTAGATTTGTAAAGTGCTAAAAACTCCTGGGGCAATGAACAGCTTATTACACTATTTCCTTCTGTGTCCCAGTACAAATTTCATAATACTAGCCTATTAGCATGGTTTTTAAACAACTCCTGCTCATATTCTTTATCAGGTCCTGGTCTGTTACAGTAATATAGAGTACAATGCAACAAATGCTGTTTGTCAGTGTCAAGGGAGGGGGATTTGCTGATGGCTACGTTCATCAGCTCTTCAGTTACTGCCCCTGGACCAGTCGTAACTAAGTCCTGGCTGTACCAATAATATGTTTCACTCTCCGGTCGCAGTACAAAAGTATCCATTTGTCGCTGTGCTTCCATACCCTGCATGGTTGCAACTACGGCTATGCCAAATATCTGCATTAAGTCTCTGCCCAAGAGATTTACTGGGCATTTTGCAGAAACAACAATTTTGCTTTTCTGGGTCATTCCTGATACGGGGTCGGTTATTGCTATGCCATGGGAGAGTGGCTCCCGATACAGCTGTCCATTAGCTGCTTTCACTAATATGTAATCTGGTGGTTCTGAATCTTCTGAGAGTTTGGAAGGATGTATCAGGGTTCGGGAAGCCCCTGAGTCACACGGACATTTTACTTCCCTCCCCTCTACCAGAAGCATAACTTCCGGTTTTGTGTCTGCTAAGTAGAGCTCTAGGCTCAATAATGCTAAGTCCAAAATTTCATTTTCTTCATCATCTACGAATTCATGTACATCCTCTATACCTTCTGTCACATCCTCTACCCTTGCTACCACATTTGCATTTGTCTTTCCCTGTCTGTTCTCATCCAACGATTCCTGACTATCATATAGTCATTCCTCACCCTCCTTATCTTCCGTAGTTACCTTTTTATTTAACCTGCATTCCCTTGCCAAATGTCCCTTTTTTCTGCATTTAAAACATTCACCCCTTTTCTTTCTTTCTTCAAAATATTCTGATCGTTTATCAAATTGTTTGTTTCCCTGGGCATTTTTCTTACCCTTCTTCCCGTTCTGTATTACAAAGACTTCTGACCCATCTTCTACTGCAAATACTTGAGTTTTCTTTTTCTTTTTGCTATTAAAATGCCTTTCATGCATGTCTTGCATATTCAAGTAATGACTGTAATCTACTTGTACGATGATCTACCATGTGCTTTGTAATAAAGCTGCTAATGGGAGTAATACTGCCTTTTAAGAATGCATTCTTTAGCTGTTGCTCATATGGGGAATCATGTGTTTGATCTTCAGGTACTTGCATTCCACAATGGTTATTAAAACATTCTAATAGTCTAGCATAATATCTATCAACAGTTTCACCTTCTTGTTGTATGCACTGATTAATGCAAGTCCAATCAGCCCTAGGCTTCCATTTCTCAGAGATTCAGTCTGTCAGACCTTTTACTCTGTTGTCCAGTTCTGCATTACTATGTGGGACTGGTCTGAGCTCTGCGTCACGGAGATTCCAGTTGCCACTGATCATGTGCCAATCTGGACCTACAATTTGCCTAACTACTTTTTCTACTTCTTCTCCATTCAAATGGTAACTTAACCTCATACCCTGTAAGTCTTCTAAGAATTTTCTGAAATTAACTTTCAGATGGGGAATTCCCTCTGTGGCTTTCCGGATATCTTCCAGTGTCCACGGTCTATAAACTAAGAGAGTCAGATCCTGTCCTGCCTGTCCTGCCTGTCCTGCCTGTGGATTTGGTACTTCTATGAGTGGACATATCTCTTCCTCACTCATAGCTTGTGAATTTCTATTCATTTCATTTAATTCAATCTCCCCTCTCAAGTTACATGTTTGAGACCTAGTCTCGATAGGATCCCTGTCAAACGGTTTTGATTTTGCAGGAACAGCTGGGTATAGCGGAGGTGGATCAGCTTGTCCACTCGCTTCATATTCTGGTAAGGGAAGTGGAGGGGGCAAAAGAGGGGCTGTTACTATTATCAAGTTATTATCTTCTTTGTCTAAGAACATTGCTTTTGAATTTTTAATCTTTTGTTCCCTGCGATTTGCTTCCTCAAGCCACCTGTGTGCCTGAGGGACTCCTAATTGCCGTTGCTTTTTTAGCTGACCTTTCGTGTCTGTTTTAAGTTGTCTGACGAGTTTAATAAGTGAAGATTTATCTAAATTACCATCACATTTGTATTTATCAACCCATTTCGTATAGTACTTAACATTATCGGCACGCTGTAATTGCATATATTTTGCGTCTTCGGTTAGGGGCGGGTCTCGGGAACTTTTCGTGCACTGATTTCCCATGTTGCCTCAGCTAACCTGTAAATTGTTACATAACCCTTCTTATCATGTGGTACCATGATTTTACACCTTTTCACAGTTTATCTAGAATAACTGTCTACCTATTCTGTTTCCCTGATCTATGATAAGACAGTAATCTTTTGTCCCTGATCTGCGCATGCAAATCTCCCTGACAAAAAGTTCTGCAACTAGTCCCTGATCTAAAACAGAAAAAAGGTAAATTCCTCCTTACCTGACCCTCCGTGAATTGATCCATCGGATCATTGACTCGTCCTCCAATCCCAGATCAGAAACAGTGGCTGGCCTCTTTCGAACGACAATTCAGTTGGAGGTCTTTCAAAACAGAAGAGCCGATTTGGCCGCTTCTCCATATGGGTACATGCCACCGGGCCCAATTCTGACCTAGGCCTAGAGTGAGAGGTACTTTCCGGTCTGAAGGACCAAACTGTCAAAGGAAAAATATACTTTAAAAATTATCAAAAAAATGGTAGGTTCAGGTTAAGGCACTTTAATCTTGCAGCAAGGAGACAAAAACGTGCTGTTACAGAGTTTGTCTAACTAGAAACAGGAAATACTTTCATTTTTATACACTTTCTAATAAGACATTGCCTACCAAGCTGACATAGCAAATTACAAGTCTTTTCATCATCACTTATTGACCATTAGTCTCATGAATTTCTGCTGATTTATCAATTTTTGTGAGAAACTTCCTAAGAAAACAACGTGGCCTTGGTTACCACCGGTTAGATACATGTTATGTTACCATTCAAGGTACTATGGCTAATTCAAGCACAAAGCTAGCAGTTCATTTCTCTAATAATCCTTTGTCTACATTATCTCTAAGCTTCTGCAGTTGTACATGTTCTCATACTTCGATTGTTTAGAATCATTACATTTACAGGATATAGCATTGTTCATTCATTCACTCCTGACCTAGCAGATAAGCACCTGCTTCTCAAGTACATTTCCAAAAGGCATAAACATGAATATTGCTGTGCTAGCAATTACTAGGTCAGAGAGCATCCTGCAAGTTTCAGAAAGCACACTGCAGTTTCAAAAAGCATCTTTTCAGTCTCATATGAAATTCATTTTATATAAAACAGTGCATATAAAATAGAATGAAAAACGTGTTAACTCATTTAGCTTCTAATTAGCATTAAGCAAACACACATTAATACATATTTTTCTGACAGGCCGATAGCCTAGTACCTACCTATGAACCTATGAATTACACAAGGACCATCACTTTGTTTTCCTATGTTACGTATCTCCACAGTCACTCATAGCTTCCTGAATGTGCATTTCTATGCATCTGCCCTCTCATTTAAGCATTTATATTGTTCTAAATGGCATGTTTTTCTTACTTCATTTTTTTTATTTCTCCCCCTCTACCTGTGTTTCTTTCTCTACCTCCCTGTCTCTGTCTGTCTGTGTTTCTCTGAATCTCTCTCTCTCTCTCCTTGTTGCTTTCTCACTCAATCTTATTACCACATGAAGTAAATGCAAAGCATAACTCACTATTCACAGCAGATAAAGCACTATTCCATCATCCAGCATCACTGCAGATAGACAGTCCTATTAACACAAGGTGCAGTGGCCTCTAAGCTATTATGCTGAAACTTAATTTTGAATTTCTAAGTGAATTTCACTTCAAAAGGTGTTTTTCAAACATATGCTGTTTTGCTCAGAATTCTTTTGATGTAACATCTACTCACTTATCTTCACATCTACACAATGTAGCGTGTATTGAATATAGAATTCAAATGGTGAAACAGGACATCTGTCCATTTTGTGTTAAGTCTGTGCACTATCCTAGCATAAAATATCCCAATGTATGTATAATTCAAACTTCAGAAAAGAGTCACCACCTACTAGCCCATTGTTAGAAATGCATTTTTAGCACTTAAATTGTAAACTATCATAACGAACTGCTGGGTATATCCTCCACTTCCTAAATACATTACAGTAAAGCTCTGTCCAAATTATTCTGTTTATATTTCCTCTGTTATATGTTACAGATATAGTACAGATATAGTACAGTTGTGTAAGGTGCTCACTTTAACATATCTAGGCGAGAGATCGTTATAGTAGTAAATCATAGCATTTGTGTTTACTCATCAGCAATGCTGTACAATTCCAGTCTTTTGTCATAGCTGTCCTGTTCTCTTACAAAGACTAATAATGGTCTTTCACTGATACAATTATGACTTGTGATGGCACAAGGCACCCATATAATTAGTGTTAGCATGTTCCTACATCAATTGTTTAATGCAAGAACCCTCTACAAAGAAATGTTTGCAGCACACAAATGTTATGCATATTTATAGTTACAAGAACTGTGATATAACCATGTATAGTAACAGTGTATTTCATACACTGAGAAAAATAACTAATATGGAATTATTTAAGTAAATAAAGAAAATGAAAGAGTGTATCTTACCAGTATAATGACTGCTCCTTGAACTGCTCTACTGCCATGGTGAATACCTCACATAAAAATACTGTTTTAAGTCATGGAGAGGTGCTGTAGCAGCAGTCATAACATTTGGGTAGAATCGGGTATATTAACTGCACCTGAATGGGGTATATTAACTGGGCCTCCTGTACCACAGCCTTGTCAAAGTCTGTCCTAGTCCTGCCCCTTGAATGAGTTACTAGAGTCTAGTGTTTAGTAGGTATTCTTTTCTTCACAAACACACCAGCTGGAGAAATGTAGCCCTTCATTAAAACTTGAGGAACAAAAAGGTCATTTTTTTTTTGCCCTGGCTGAACTGGGACAAGCCTCCACAGCCCCTTGCACCCCATACTTAGCATACCTAGTCTAAGTACACAGCATCATAGCAGGTTATGTATATTCAGTAAAAAGGTCAAGAATTAATTGAACCTCAACAGAACATACATTTTTTGGGTGGCTAGCTACCACTGACTTCAGATTCTTTGCATCTCTGATAACCGAATTCAGCCTGGGGCATCTATATTTTTGTGGTCAAACCCTGGATGTATCCCTTTATCAGGTAAAGCTCATATCTGTAAATGGGAAGACCTCTTGGATCTCTGGCTATTAATACCCCAGCAACTTGGTAGCAGAGCCGAAGTACAATTGTCATATTATGGCCAGTTAAGTTTTTCTTAGTGTCATATTCATCCTATGATATGCTGCCTATGTTATGAGTGAGCAAGCAATGGTACAATCTGAGAGCCAGGAGCTATCCCTAACTGTGGTAATGTTCCCCTTATTTGACAGCATACCATACAATAGATTACCTAGCCCTTGTCACAGCTGTGGTCTCACAACCAGACCTCATGATTTGGTAGTATCCTTAGCACATTCCCACACTCTTTGGAAGGAGCAGGCAGGTGCTGCTGCATCATTCTTCTTCTTCTATCAATGGCATCTCCAGCACCTGAGTCACTATTCTAACCTGGATCAGGTCTTCATCACTCTGCGCCATGGAACATGCTTAGTAGAATGTGCAGTTAAAATTTAATATACTGACAATAGCCACCTATTGTCACTAATATGTCTTGGGTCCAAAGAATCCTAAAATGAAGTGTAGGTACAGCTGTACATCATACAGTATGAAGCCAATAGGGACAGGGTCTGACTGTATTTTACTGTATTTATAAGAAAAAGGCAATACAGTCAGCCAATTGCTTTAACAGTGTCCTTTTAGTAACAGATAATCCTTCCCTTCCCTTATCGCCATGTAGAAGACAGAAAGTTGAGTGAACAAGTCATTCTAATTTAATATTTTACCTGTCTGTGATTATCTCAAATCATTCATAATCTTTATCATCACCCCCTTTTGCTCATTTTTCTGCATGGGGTCAGGTTGTCGCACAAACTAGTTGCAGTGAGGTACTAACTCTGATGCTAATGAAAAGAGTGAATCAGTGTAGAAGTTCTTTTTAGAATACCTTGACCAATAATACTGAAACCTACAACCTTCTTTGGAGCTAGTCAGTGTAAACGTAAATCATAACACTGAGGTTATATCAACCTTATTGATGTTTTCAGCTAGCCAGAAATGCAAACTAATGGGTTACTCCCTGTGAGGACCCATGCTTGTTGCATAATGGGCAAACACTGACATGTGAAGACAATAGATTTCCTTACATAACCTGAGCTATCTGCAATTTCTTCAGCTCTTCTCACCATGTTAACTACCTTTGAAGTTGTTCAAAAATCATGATGACTGCCTCTGTATCTGCATTGTTGGTCCTATCACACATCCAGACAAAATGATCCCACAGCCTACCTCTGTACTTGTTAGTATTAATACATTAACTATTCAGACTGCTGACTGCATTTTTTCAGTTTTCTACAAATGTTAAGGAATTTTGTATCGGAACTACATGAATTCTCTTAACCATACTAAGTGTTACACAAGCGTCTGCCAGAATATTTTGTTGTTTTAAATGAGCTTTGGATGTTACTGTCCAGAACAACAGCTTGTATTCCTCATGTCTGTATACACAGTTTAGTTACACTTGATCCATGGATTTGACCTTATGCCTAGAATATGACAGCAACATGTACATAGATTCATACATTTCACACTTTCATTGAAACACAGATTTTCCCATAATGTTGCACTATGCACCAGTAGCTAATTGAAATACAGCTGTGTTTCTTTTACTTCACAATTTATTTTTCAAAAATCACTTTTACATTCGCTAGCTCCCTGGATGTACACAATCATTCCGGTATTCCCTATGTATGGTGATACTGCTTGAAGCATGTATTATATTTACTGAATGTACTCCAACAGCACTAACAAACATTTCTGCTTTGAATTGCTCTGTTATCTCAAAACTGCTAATGTCTTCCTGTTGTACTTTTCTCTTTTTATTAACTCGGGTAAATGGATTATTACCCCTTGGAGTTTATAGATATAATTAATGGCTTTACAGTGCATGATTGTCATGTCTGAAGCCACAACTTTTTCAATGGCTGTAATTTCCACTTAACTGTTTGTTGCTACGTGCCATTTTGGTTACCACATGATTGTTTGCAATTTCGTTTTTAGTTTAGTTATTTTTACCATATTTATGCTTCATTTTCAACTCTTTTTTTATCCACAAACTTTATTTCGTACATTTCAAACTTATCTGTCATGCTTTTGGCTGCACTTCTGTTCATTTTCTTTACATACATCAGTAGTTTTCTTCACCTTTAGATCTGCTTCCCTTAACAGAGTACCCCTTAGCTGATCATTTGTGATTCCATATTCAGTTCTGTTTCTAAGTGAGTCAATTAAGTCATCAGGTTCACAATCCTGCCTTCTGTGGTCATGTTCAATCACATAAGCATCCATTATCTCCTGAATCTCTTGATATCCAGTGAAAAACAAATATCTCACATATTTCATATATGCTGGATTCTCTTTCAGCTCACAATTTTGCCTAGATCTAATTTTTGACCTGCAGTCTTGTGTCTTTCTTACTCTTTAAAAGTAGGTGACAGTTATCTTGATAGCTTTGTCAACTACAACATAAAGGTCAATTGCACCACAGCCAGTCCCATGTCAAATAGAGTTTCATTTTGACGCTGTATGTTCTCTTAAGAGGGCACTTTTCAGAACGCTAGCTTATTGATTCTTCAATTAGGTATACTAATTAGCATATATATTGTATCTGAATGGAAAGTAACACAAAATTTTAAGTAGGCTGGGCTCTGAACTTGTTCGTAAAAGAAGTTAAACTCTTTTCTATATTGCTACCTTAGACAGAATTTTTTGACCCACTTGGTGGAAAGATGCACAAAGTTACTGGGAATGAATTAATTTGGCAGAACCTTTTTTTCATTATATTGTAAAATCGTCAGTTATTCCTGTAAATACACATTTCAATTGTTTAGATTTTTGCAGACTGTCCAGATTTTTGAGTCATAGTTTTGCTCTATTCCTCATATAAGTTGTGATTTTCTGGCACATCACTGAGGAATGAAGTCACTATATGACACACATTTGAGTTTCAAACATTATATTCTTCATAAAATGCATGCTAAAACAAAACCTGTTATTCTAGCAAATTTCTAAGTTTATGAGTGCAATATTTAAAATCTGTCACTATTTTGGCCCTTTTCCTTCCATTATTTTTAGGCTTTGCCCAGATTTCTTGCAGTAAGAGGCTGAGAGCTATGCCTGTAAACACTGATAATAGATCATTTGTATTCTATTACCTTGTAACATTGTCTTAGCCAATCTTAAGTTCCTATATTTGAATTGTAAATATTGTATATAGTTCATAACTATATTTTATCTGTTGACCACATTTTTTGAGGGGGGTGGATTCTGCAAGTCCACTCACAGCAAAGCACAACTCAATATGTTGAATCAAAAATTTACAATTTTCAGAAAGGCTTATTTCTTTCAGTTGCAGAGAGGATGGTTTTAGCAGTATTGAAATTTCCACATATGTTTTAGTCTGTCCCTACTGTCTGCTGATCATTAGCCCCCTCCACAGCCAATCAGCCCATTCATTCCTCCAGGTAGATTGAGTTTTTCTCCTTTTAGTTTCCCTCTTCCCAAGCACATGAACCTAGCAAGATACAGAGGAGGGATATGCAATGGGATGACAGTGGAGAAAGTCACTTCATTTCCACAAAAGACATTCATGCCAGACATCCCATCAGACTTGACAGAACTTTTGAGCTTCCCAGTCTCCACCGGTAGTTAGTATCAGCCAGTGTGCACTCTGGGAATGCACAACATTACCCTCCCTCATCCCTGGGAGAGTTGAGTAGGGCATGTCCCTTCATTTCTCCCCCTCACCTGCCTGGCTCTTCCTGTATGGGGTGAGGTTTAATCAGACCCCTATCACCTGGGATGCTGTCAGAAATCCATACTTTGTGACATGGAAACAGACACATATGTGATGCCCTCACACTGGGCCAGTAATCAAGATGCCTGAATCCTCATCACTGACACTGGAGAGGGACGTTTACTTGGAAGAAAAATTGATACACCCAGCATTTCCAGATGCAGCTCTCTGCACCAAGCACAATTTCCCTTAAGAGCACACAGAGGACATAGTCTGGGGTCTGGATTTCTCTCACACACACACACACACACACACACACACACACACACACACACACACACACACACACACACACATACACACACACAGATACACACACCTGGGAAAGACTGGCATTGATTTATTAGCTATGCCCCCTTCCGGCCAGATTATAAGGTAGTTACACGACCACCAGACACTCCAAAGCCAGCTACTCTAAGGCTCTTGCAAGGGTACCCAGTTATACTGAGTGAAATTAATATTAATACAAATGGTAATGTGGACCAAACAGCAAGGCTTTCAAGAATGTCACCGAATAAATATTAAGTACACTCAAAGGTTAAAATATTGTCTAAAGGACTAGCCACAATGAAAAGTTTAAATATATTTAATAATAAATAATAAAATAACATGAAAATACTAAATATCTATTTACAATAAACACCAGATTTTCAGCACACGAAATAATACAATAACACAGATGAATAGATTCACACGAATACAGAAAAACAGTACTTAGCTAATCTCCCTAAATTTTCCTGACTGATCTAAATAATTACTATTCTCTGGACACTTACTAGAGCAAGGCAAGATGAAGTAGGTGAGGGTTGCTTCCTTGTCAGGTTCCAAGAACAGAGTGCAATGAAGCTTCAGTCTCACCTAGTAATAAAATATCATTTTAGTGATGGATTACAGAATGATAGCATATACATCCAGTCATCTGACTTCTGGTTCCCTAAGCCAGGTAATTTCATTTCAAACTATTTTCAAAGTTAGGTGGGTCGAGATTACCTCTTCTTTTCCAGTATCCTCTGTTAAAACATATACAGTTAAACAGTTACAATAATTCATGTATATTTCTTTTTCTGTCCAGCAGTGCACACTGTTGGTACATTTTTAACACAAGGAGCTTTACAAATACATTTTCAACACAAGCATCTGTACAAATCAGATTGAAATACAAATGATATATAATTCTTTACAAAATTCCAGCTAGTTATCCTGACATATGTTACATATCCACTGCCCTAATTCTCCTGGCGTAGCTGGCAACAGCTCATATTTTCACAACATGTCCAGTCAAAAGTTGAAGACATTAAGGGGAAAGGATACTGCAATAGGTTAGTGAAATACAAAAACAAGATAAAAAAATGGTGAAAGAGAGATTCATGACCACATTAAAACAAATTCAATTAATGTAAAAATAAAAAAAATAAAAAAAGAAATACAAGGAGAAAGTCACAGTCAGTTGTTTGTCAGGTACCAGAATCCGCCATATCACCCATGCACTCAAGTCTCCTGACAACAGGTACTGTTATGACTCTGTCATAGTCCATGTTGGTGTGAATGACTTGAGACGTACCTCCCTGGACTATATGAAGACAGACATGATCAAGCTCACTGAGTATGTGCCCCAGGCAGGTATGTTTCTAGCCTTAAGCAGCATTCTACTGTCACCCAGAATGATGCCTCAATACAAACAGAAAATGATTGACTTTAACAATTGGCTTAGTTTCCAGTGTCATTTCAAGGGGATCCAGTACTTGACAGCCTAGGAAGACATGATCGACAGACCACGATGCTTTGCCAGAGATGGCCTGAATCTGTCTCCCTTGGGCTACAGGCTTCTGGCAAAGGCTCTTGCCTCCCCCATAGTGCCTTTTTAGGCAATACCATGAGGTCAAAACTACCAACATGAAAATCTCATCAAAATGCAAATTAAAGGTCATGCTGCTAAACTAGGAGTCTAAACAAGAAACTGCACTCATTGCAAGCTTTCTTAACTCTGGAAAATGGACAGAAACCTGGTTCAAAGCTGTGGAGAGCACCCCAGCCATACCAGGTTACTCATCCTGTCATACATTCAGACCCAAAACTGTGGGCAGCAAAGCAAAAGGTGGTGGAGCTGCAATATATATTAAAGACATACACACCTCCAGGCTGGTCAAACAGTATGATGCACAGAAGACACTCCAGGTGCAGTTAGCCATTGACAAGACCCCTATTTAAATCATAGCTAGCTACAGGCCCCTAACTTTGAATCAAGATGCCCACTCCACCTATCTGGACCTCTTTGAATCTATCAACATTCAAACCTTTACACTAATCCTGGGTGACTTTAACTATCCAACCATAGGTTGGAAGAACTACTCATGCCAAAACACAAATGCCCAGAGATTCCTTGATTTTGTCAATGCAAATGCCTTGGACCAGCTAGTTGACACCCCCACAAGAGGTGATAATATCTTGGACTTGGTATTAGCCAACATGAGTAACTACTGCAGCATTGCTACAGTGTGATCCTCCCTGGTATGATCCGACCACACAAAGTGTTTACTTTTCAAGTCACCATCTCCCCTGACCCCCACCCCTCCAGATAGGGTAAAATAAAATAACTTTTCCAAAGTTGATTACAACCTCCTGGGGGAAGGTATAAACAGTTTCACAGCCTCCTCCCCTCCATAGGAACTGGCACATATGTCCAAACCTACACCAAAGTACTATACAAGCATTTATATAGCTGCATAGAATCAGGAATACTCAAAAAGACAAAATCATCCACTTTAAGGAAGAGTAAACCTATCTGGTGTACATCTTCAATAAATAAACTCTATAATAAAAGGAAAAATTGCTATCCAGGCCAAGAAGGAGCAGGCACCTAATTGGAAGCTATCTCTCCTTAGCCTGAACAAGTAAATAAGAGCACTAGTGAAATCCTCCAAAGCAAACTTCGAGTCCAAACCGGCCACATTTACTAAAGACAGTCATAAGGCCTTCCAAACATATGTCCACAATCTCAAAGGAAGCACTCAGATCTGCACAAAACTGGTGCTCAAGAACACCAGATACACAAATGACATAGATATAGCCAACCTGCTGGCAGACAGGTACAGTTTAAACTTCACCTCTTTTTGCCCCCATCAGTAAATCAGGACATCCCCAGGATCTGCCCCCTCACCTTATCTCTAGGGAGCAAGTCATCATTGCCCTCTCAAAGGCAAAAAAGACAGCCTCCATGGGATCTGATAACATCCCAGGCTGCATCCTAAATGAACTCAGGCAGGAACTTGCAGCAGCATTAGGCACCCTATTCAACCAAAGCCTGAGTATGGGCATCATCCCATCTGAGTGGAGGGCAGCCACTGTCATCCCTTTGCACAAAGGTGGAGCATCCACCAATCCAGGAAATTATAGACCCATCAGCCTAACTAACCTGCTCTGCAAGGCCGTGGAATGGATTATCATGGACCTCATTACCAAGGACATTGGTAACTTCCAAATACTTGATCCCACACAGCTGGGTTTCGTCAAGGGGAGATAATGCCTGTTAAATTTGATCAACCTCTTTGAAACAGTCACCAAAGCCATGAACAAGGTGAAGACAGTGCACACCACCTACCCTGACCTGGCCAAAGCCTTTGAAACTATTCCCCACTTGGGTATAATAGATAAACTCTCTCAACTAGGCATCAATCCATATGTTACCAGATTGGTAACAAACTGGCTCACTGATAGAACCCACCTAGTCAAAATAGGGGCAGCCACCTGAAGCAGTAGACCCGTAATGAGTGGTGTACCCCAGGGATTTGTCTTGGGGTATCTGTTGTTTGGGATATACTTTTCTGAGATGCAGATCAAAACCAGTGAGCTATGGCTGACCAAGTTTGCAGATGACTGCAAGCTGTGAGCTGTCATTAATTCCCTAGTGATGTGGACATCCTCCAAGAGGGTCTCACCCAAACAAATGACTGGTGCCAGAAACATCACCTCAAACTGAATGCCAAAAAATGTATCATCATCCCCTTTGGGGAGAGTGACAGCCCCACAAACTATCACATTAATAACAAAGTCCTAAGCATCCAATCAGTCATGAGGGACTTGGGCATTCAGGTTGATAGCATATTGACCTTTGAACACCATATTGCCTCCATTGTATGGAAAACATTTTACATGGCCCACCTTATTAGCAAGGGTATCTCATCCAAGGACAAGGAGGTCATAACATCCCTGTATTCTTCCCTTATAAGACCCACTAATGAGTACAATGCTCCTTTTGGCATGTACCTCACAAAGCACATGCAGCAGCTGGAGAGACCACAGAAGTTCCTCACCAGGAGAATCCAGGGTCTCAAACATCTACCCTACACATATATGCTAAAAGCCCTCTTCCTCTGCTTAGTCTCATACAGACTCCTCAGTGGTGACCTCTGTCTGGCATACAAAGCGATATCAGACCCCATCTTGATGGATCTGCTGCATATTCACAAGTCAAGCTCCACTCAAATAACCCACAAGCATGACCTCAACCTAGTCTGTGACATCAATAGGACTTGATGGCAGGACATATTTGTGTCCCAGAGACTCCCCCTACTATGGAATAGACTCCCTCTCCATATCAAACTGAGTACCTCATTAACCCTTTTTAAGTGCAACCTGGTTAACTGGATGGTTAACAGAAAATACATCCCTGGGATTCCACCTTTGTCCCTGCTGGACAGGGCCATCAGGTGCCAACTTGTGGGAAAATGGGCTAAATTCTTGGCTGGGCTTGTAAGGGCCTCAGGGCCAATATCCTAGTAACTTCCTATGATCCTATGAATAAAAATGCATTTATTGAAAGTAAGACAATGGATGCTTTACTAAGCTTTATTGCTGGTCTTCAGTTTTCTGTGATGTGAATAGTACAAGTCCTAACAGAAAATATGTCACAATAAGTTAATGCAGCATATGATAAAAAAATTAAAGGAAGTCAAAAAACTACCTTCATGTCAAAACACAATTAATTCTGAAACCATGTCATACCTCTGTATTGATATAAAGATAGATCCTACAAGATGGTCTATCATGTACAAACACTTGGCATCAGGACCATGGGTTAAGGTTAACTGCTAAAAAGTGTCCTTTAGAAAACATGATCACATTAGCACTTACCTCATAAGCGTATCAGTTTTGAAGGGTGTCACTTATTTAGAACCACATCATAGAAAGTGAGCTGTCCTTTTATCACCATGTGTATGCTTTTGTAAGAAAACCCTTATAGCCAGCCGCAGACAGTTATCCAGAGAATATCTTCATGATCCAGGAATGTTATCATTATTCTCATCCCTCTCTGCTCCTCCTTCACAAGCTCCATAACTGAATACAATGCCCCCTTTTGCATGTACTTGGCCAAACACATGATCCATACTAAAGACCCCAACACTTCCTCAGTAAGAAAAATCAAAGCCCTAAAATCTATGCATAAGACAGATCTCAAGGGCCTGCAATCAATGTCTTATGCATAACACCTTAAAGCTGTATCTCTAGTTTCATTTTCATGCAGACTCCTGCAAGGTGAAATCTGCCTTTCTTTCAAGACTTCAAATGACCCTATCCTGTGTGATGCACATACCCACAAAGCATGTGACACCAGAAAAGCCATACTAGAGACCTAAGCTTCCACTGGATCATAAACTGGATCTGCTGTAGGGTTAGGTGGCTCTCCTCTGGAGTACACTTTCTGTCCATATTAAACAAAGTAACAGATTCACTGATGATGCAGATAGACAAAGCCCTTAATAAGGCCCAGTTGACCAAAGTTCAATTAGTAGCTGAGATGATTGATGGCAAAGCATGGAGGAGGTGCATTCCTGTTCTGGATGGGTGAGAACATACCAAGCGTCCTTCTAATAGACAGCACTGTTGGAGGCCAGAGTTTATAGAGAGGGAGAGAGATGGTGGATGTGAGGCTGGAGGGCAGAGAAAGGGAAACCACCCTACAGAACCAAGGGAGAAACATGCTTACACTCACAGCCACTCCTTATAGTCCACCCAGCCTAATACTGCTGCCACTAGCATATTGAGGGAATGAGTTAGGGTTTAGTAAAAAAAAAAAAAGTCAGACTGGAAGCAGGTGCTGCTCCATTCCATTCCCAAGACACCACTCTTCTGTTCCTATTCTCACCCCACTAACAATCCCTAAACTGGAGGCTAGTACTGGGGTACAACAATCCACTTTTCACTTACAATTCTTTCCTCATCAGTAGTCCCAAAACTGTTGGGGACAGGGGGTAATACCTAGGATGTGAGATAGAGTAATAGGAAAGACACTGGAGAATATATGGTCATAACTGCAGCCAGAATCCCAATATATACACATATAAACAAAGTAGATCCCTGGCCCTTTTCGAACTTAATGTGGAGGAATGGATGGGAAATCACAACTCTACCCCTGGGCTGACCTCCCTTAGACCTTATGGAATGGGGTAATATGTAGTGGCCATTGTTTAGCTAGACGTAAAATGACCTACCAAAATGAAATGCCTAATAATATCCTATGACCTTATGAACCTAAGAATGAAACAGCTTGTGGATTCACTTCTCTATAATATGAATACTTTTTCCCAAGATGCACAGAAGCATATAGGAAGGGATCCAGGATACTCTACCCATGAACTTTCATTCTCTTGGTTGTATGATATGATTGAACACTTGTTTGAAATGAAAGCTAGTAATCTGAAACAGAAGAATAAAAAAACATGTTTTTGCTTTGAGAGGACGTAAAAGAGTCTGGGTCTAGAAGCATATTTAAGTAGATAAAAATGGAAACTAAACTCGCTGTTTTTTCTTTTCATGTCACTCGATTTTTTCTTTCACTACTTACTTTTACTCAAGAAGGAAGTGTCATATATTTAGGTCTTACTCTGCTCCTACCTATCAATTTAACTCTTCAGGAAAGATTGTTCACCTTTGTTGCCAACCAGTCTACTATGTTACAACGAGGGCTGCCACACTTCCTGATCACCCAGGCAGATGATAAAGACGTACAACTTCTGCTATACTGTGACTTAATTCCAGTAACTAATCACCTTCATACCTCTCAACCTCTTTGCACAAGAAATCTGGACAAAGCTCAGAAATAACAATGGGACAAAGGCCTGAAAATAGGGACACATTTTAAATATTACTCCTATAAACTTAGAACTTTACTACAGTAACAGGTTTTGTGTTATCATGCATTTTCTGAGAGATCTGAAGTGTGAAACACAAATTTCTCATTATTTAGTGACTTCAGTCCTCAATGATTTGCCAGAAAACCACAATTTTTATGAGGAACAAGTCAAAAATATGTGGCTAAAATCTGGGCATTCTGTGAAAATCTGGACAATTGAGTGGTATGATTAGATCTGTCTAGTGGACAAGCAATGGCTGCTGTTGGAATTTTACAGGGGTTATATCTTCACATTGGCCCCAAGTCCACTTTATTTTTCACTGGGGACACAAGGTATGCAGTCACATCTTCAATACATACTGCCACTTTTAAGTTCTTCCCCATACATCTAGATACACCTCAGATCACATTCAAGTGGCACCTTCTTCCAGCCAATGATAGTTCCATGTATGAACCCTAACCTCCTCCAGGAATCAAAATGAATGGGGATGCCAACCCCTATGGCTCCAGTGAGTAGTTATTAAGCATGAGAACTTGAAGTAGATAATCCATAACTGTAGATGGGTTCCCTACAGATTGCTGAAACTTTGAATACTTTGTTACAACACAATTCATTGTTTTCCGGGATCCCAAATTGTAATCAACTGAGCACTTCCACAAGGGCCTTTATGCCATTTGTGTGAAGGGAATACCCCTTATATCACCTACTGAGATTGCCAATGGAGTGGGAAGAATAATGGAAGAAGAGCATCCTCTGAGTGGAGTGGTGTAGCACCTGCCCAGCATCTCTCTTATCTAAATATGACCTACCCTGATGGCCATAGGGTTTATGTGACTGTTCTGCTCAGTAAAATGGAGTTGGAGAATCATGTTTTGCCAAAATGACCATTTGTCCTATCCGCTCATATACACGGGAGCTTATATAACTGTGACCACAGAAGCATTGCTTGTTGAAAAAATAATAATTTGGCATTCTATCATTCCCATTTGTTAGCATTTGGCTTTGTAGTTCATTTCTCAATAGCAACAAAGTAGGGACATGGCTAAAACCATCAATAAAAATGTCACTGAATGCTTAGAAATTACTTGAAGAGAGATTTAAGAAAATAACATGCATCTTCCTGCAGCAGATGAAAAAGTATAACATATATTTTACATATTTAAATTATTCAGGTAATGATGAAGAAAGAAGCAGGCTGGTAAGTTCAAGAAACAACTTTCAGGAGAAGTGATAACAGCAAAATAGCAGAGGCAGACATAAAGGAAACGGTGGCTGAGAATAAGTGATTAAATTTACAAACCCAATAAAAGGCTTGATATCTGACATTCTAGTTTGTGACAGGTGATGAGATTTGGGGTACTATAACTGGATATGGATGGTGCAAGACAGAATATGCATATCAGAGCCCTTAGCAATTTACAAACACCATGCAAATTCAGAGTAAGTTACAGTAAGCTTTCAGGTACCTGAAACAAGCCAAGTAGAGAGTATATATGCAAATAAAGTGCAGAACAAGCCAAAACTTGAAAACAAAGGACGTAGCCAAGAAGTGACACCAGCGGAACCAGTAGCTCGAAAATGAATCCTTTATTGAGTACAAAAAACACCCTTATGAACAAGCGCTTTCGCTCGGTATAGTACCGAGCTTTATCAAGTTACATAAATAACTAGATGGTCTGAATTATATAATAATCTTAAAAACCACATGGTCAAGTTAATCAATTAACGTACTTAATTCATTAAAAGAAATTTGTATTAGTAACTCATCCATACCTGGTCAAAATACAGAATAAATATAGATGTCATAAGTACAACCATGGTTAAAATAAAATATTCGTTAAAAATGTTTATAAGTTAAAAAATGTATATAAGTTAAAAAATGTATTTGCGTGATGCAATAGAGTATATATAATTAAATAATATAAAAATGAAAAATGATTTGGAATTGATGAATGCAACAGTATTTATTTTATAAAGCTCAGTACTATTCCGAGCGAAAGTGCTTGTTCATAAGGGTGTTTTTTGAAAACAATAAAGGATTCATTTTTGAGCTACTGGTTCCGCTGGTGTCACTTCTTGGCCACGTCCTTTGTTTTCGAGTATATATGCAAATAATGTCTGACAGCCCCATAGTAAATTAATAAAAATGAAACCAGTACAGTATCAGCCTCCACTTCACACAGAAGATATGGGACTCCAACTGTCTACTAATCACACCTAAATATTTATAGAATGTCCTGATCTGATTGGCAGATTATTGTGTTGCTCGACATTATATGGCTGGTCAACAATGTTACCACGTAAGTGAAGAAAATGTCAGGATATGGCAAAAAAAAAAACACATTCTTGAAATGTTGCATACAGCAACAGGCTACTGCCCACCCAATCACTGTAGAACAGCCAGCTTAGTTCCCTCACAACATTATGACATCACAAATCTCCCAGCAGTAGGTGGCAAGAGAATACCAGGTCACTTTCGCTTCATTAAAATATATGCAAAGCAACTATGAGTTGCAATCATGGCCAATGAACCATGAATCTCTGGGAAGCACTCATGGTCATGATTGTGGAGCAGCAAGGTGAAAAGAGGACTCCCATAACTCGGTGCCATAACAGGTATGT
Source organism: Protopterus annectens (assembly GCF_019279795.1). NCBI lineage: Eukaryota > Metazoa > Chordata > Ceratodontiformes > Protopteridae > Protopterus > Protopterus annectens. Next base: position 558,325,719 of record NC_056748.1, read on the forward strand.
CTAAAGTGCACATTGCAGTATCTATGTACAGTGAGTTATATAGTAATATAGTTCTATATAGTGAGCTATAGAGCACTGGTATGGGAATATAACCTTGTAATGTGACTTTTGAGAGCATACTTATATCATGCAACTCTATGCTGAGCTGTAATACCTGAAAGGATTGTGGCCCAAGACTCAAAAATACTGTCTCTCCTACACAACATCCAAAATATCTGTCCATCGGTATTCATAGAACAATGCATATCACTGTCCCAGCACATAGGATGCATGCAGGATCCTACCCATTCTCATGAGTCTCCCAACCTCTCGTTTGCTATTGTCTCTTGTGGCTTGCTGGCCTTTCTTCAAAACATTCTACTGTGAAAAATGGAATACTTGAGAGCAGTGGTAAGGCACTACCTACAGCAGAGGATTGCTAGAGGTGTTTATTTGTAGTAGTTCTGCAGTATTACTGTTCTGAAAAAAGCTTCCCCAGTCTATTTATGGCCCTCCATATAAACACTGTATAACTATGACTCTAATTTCTATTGTAACAAAAACAGGAAGAGGGAACATAACCACTTAACCAGTGGTGTTAATTTGCAGTAGTGTGAATTTACACTCTCTGGAAGGCATGTCAGTATGTGTGATTCACAGTCTGCAAGATTGATCTGTGCATAGTGGTCCATAAGACTGATTAACCTTTATGAATCACGCTAATAGCTGGAGCTCAGTACAAAAAAACATATTTAAGGGAATATGTAAGTGTGCTTGTGAATCTGCCTGACTTGTAATACATTTTTGAATAAAGATGTGAGACAGGTTTTGAGATTTTAAATCATAATAAGGCTGGTTTAATTCCAAAAATATTACAGAGTTAATGTGTTGGCAAGTCCTATAGCAAGACTGAAGAAAGGACTGTGCTACATGACCAGAAGGTAACTAATGTAAAGTACACAGCAGACTTCCAAAACTCCCAAGTAACTGCAGGTCAACAGGTTTAACCTCCTTCTTTTTGAACATTATGGAGAGGTTGCCTTTGGCAAACTAAAGAGATTGTTAGAAGTATTTGGGCTGCTGGATCAAAATCACAATTATGATACATTAGTAATACCAGACTCTGAAATTATGGGACACAGAAGAAAAGTAATACCTCTTACATGTGCAAATTATTGAAACAAAAGAATAGAAGAGTCTTGCAACCACTACATAATGCAACTGCATATAGTCAGTTAACTGTTCATTAATTTTAAGCTGTCCATAATGTATATATTTACACTTACTAACTACTCTTTTGCATATGCAACTTAAACATTGTCATGTGTAACTTTTGTCATACCCATTTCCAATCATAAATACAGCTACATTTCAATAAAATATTTGTGTGCCAACTTATTGTGGAAAATGTAAAAATATGCACTCTTTAACTCCAGCAGTTTTAAAATTAACACATCAATGACTATGAAAGTTCTGAAAATGCATGACCCTCTGAAAATATAACATGGAAGTTGAAACCATATTCTCTGTAATGTCTCCACATATAAGTTCATATGTTCAAAGACTGTTAACAGCCTAGCAACCACTAGGGTCCTTATAAGCTTAGCAGTGCACCGCAAACCATTTGGATCCCAAGTACCATACAGGGGTGGGGGGGGGGGCATGTCAGTAGGCAGGTAGCTAAGGATTTGTGTGGGGGGTGTTAGTTAGGATAATACTTTTCTTACTGACAATCTCTATCAATAAGGAACATTGGAGCCACACCCGGGCTAAATTTGTGATTTCACATCCAATTGTCAAGGTTTTGTTTGAATAAGGTCAGAAATGAACTCTGTTTTACATGGATGGGGAGATTATTCCACAGTGTGGCGATCGTTTGTGACACTTATCTGTCTCTTCAGCATGTTCTTTTTATGTCACAAGTGAAGTTCATATCCCTGGATCTAGTGCTTTTGGTGCTCTTTGTTTTGTACATGTGCAGCAGATCCACCAAGGCTGGGTCCATGGAAGCCCTGTAAGCCAAGCAGTGATCGATTCTCAGCAGCCTGTAGAAGACTGAATACAGAGAAAGTGCCTTTAGGTGATCAGTGTAGAACAGCATATTCATGCACTGCCCTGAATTCTCCTGGTAAGAAATGTTTGTGGGCATTCCAACTGTTGCAGTTGTCTGGATAGATACATGCCAAAGGGGGCATTGTATTCAATGGCAGGTATGATAAGAACTGAGAAGAGAGTTGTACTATAACCTTTGTGGACCAGGATGCCATACCCTTACCTATAAGGTGGGCAACATAGAGTGATTTTCTTATGATTTTAGCTACATGTTGGTCATAGGCCAGATTCCTGTACACATATGTTCCTAGATCCCTTACCACTGGGTCAACCCTTAGGAGTGTTTTATCAATGGAGTAAGTAACTTGCATTGACAGTTACCCAAAGGGCATTACAATGCATTTTTTGGCATTGAGTTTTAGGCCATGGCTTTGTCACCAGTCATTTGTCTGTGGTAAACTTACTTGCAATATGTTTGTGTCTTAAGGGAATCTTTAATAGCTCCCAATTTACAGTCATATGTAAACTTCATGACATTAGCCTTGACTTCTGAGAAGTACATGCCAAACAGGAGAGGGCCAACATGGACCCTGGGGTCCTCCACTGGTGACCAGTCTCTTGGTGGAGGTGGTGTACCGAACCTGACTTCTTGGATCATGATTGTGAGCCTACTGGCAATGTGGTGAGTTAAGCAAGGGTTTATGCTTAGCTCAGAGAACTTGTCAACAATGCCTAAGTGTAATATTGTATCAGATTCCTTAGTCAGGACAAGATACAGAGTATGCACTGTTTTACCCTCATCCCTTGCCTGTGTGACCCTCTCAAAGAAGTCTACTACATTAAGTAGATATGACCTTCCCTTTACAAAGCCAAATTATGATGGGTCCAGTGTCTGTAGGTTCCCAATGTCCTTGTTTATCATTTTCATGATAATTAATTCCATGGCTTTACATATTAGGCTTAGACTGGTGGGTCTGTAGTTCCCTGGGTTGGTTGATGGTCCCCCCCCTTGTGGAGTGGAATGTCTGTTGTGGTCCTCCACTCCCATGGAATATAGCAGGTTTCCAGGCTGTAGCTGAAGTATGCCTCAAGTGGTCTTGATAGGTCATGTTTTAGACAGTTCAGGAGGCAACCAGGATTTGTGGCATTCCTCACATCACCACCCTTTATAGTCTCATAAATCCTGCCTATGGCCATAAATTTAAAGTTATGCTCTGAACTTGTGGCCATAACATGCTTTGCCAAACCACTAACCTTATTGTTCTTATTAATATAATAAATATGTTCTTTAATTCTTTCTTTCAAAGACCTATCAGTTTTGCCTACATAAAACTTCGAACATTGTAAGCAATAGGCGAAATAAACAATATGCTTGGTATTGCGGGTGGCAAACACATTAAAGTGTCATGTTTTCCTTTGGTCAGGATGATCAAACTGTGCTGTACTATCAATAAACTGACATATTGAACACTTACCACAGGGTATAGTGGCTTTAACCATATGTTCCCTTTTCTTATATATTGGATAACAAAGTTACCTCCTCAAAGATTTCATGCTTTTGAACAGAAATCTAGTTTTAGGATCTATTATTTCACTTATTTCCTTATCAGTGATTAAAATATCCCAATACTTCTTTATAACTTCCATATAAGAGGAGAAATTACTAGAATAATATAAAGGAACCACTAGAAACCAAATGGATAATCAGGCTTAGGGGTGATCATGGCCATGGGTTGAACAAATATGTACCCATCAAACCTAGGTTAAACTCCAGACCTTTGAACAGATAGTGACTTGTGATTATTTTGACAAACCCATTTTTTTAATATATTTTTGTGTTTGTATTTTTATACATTTATATCCTTGTATATGTTCCATGAGTATGTACATGTCTTTCATATCAGTTTTGAATCAGAACGTATTATGCGTGTGTTTGTTAAAAATTCTTCTTGAGTATAAAGTCATGTGATGAATTAATGATTAGCATCTTTGTATTAAATAGAGTAGTATGCTAGTTTTGGTGTTAGCATCTGATGAAGCAGCATAGTCTGTGAAAGCGCTTATGAGTTCTTAAATAAATTGGATTTTTATACTGGACAACTTGTCCGTCTTTGAGTCCTTTTGTCTTGGTGGAATTATTTGTTTGACTGTAACTGTTATTGGACTCTTTCACTTGAATTGGCTGGTGATTGTTTTTACATTTTTAGGTGTATAAAGAGACTGAGGTGAACAAGGCAGGGGACTATTTGCAGAGTACAAAGATGACAGAAACCCAGAAACTGGAGATGTTAGAGACAATGACATCTAGGTTGGTAACATTTGCCCCTAGGATCAGTCCTAGGTATTTTGTCATTTGAAAGTTTCATAGTTGAACTGACAAGGTAGAACAGTGATACATAATTTTCACAGCTGTTGCTTGTTTTCTCACTTTAAGTAAACAACACTAATTGAATATTGTTACATCAGCACGCTTTTCCGGTGGAATTTCTTCACACCCAGCATGTACATATACAAAGTACACTATCGAATGAAAAAAAAAAAAAAAAACACAGCCCAACTGGAAGGAGATTCAGGACTGTGAAAATCCAATCAAGGATTTATAATACAATAATCTGTGAAAATTTATAGATTCCTAATTTTTAAAGACAGACATTATTTAGAGCAAAACAGATTAATCAGAGCTGTTTTACTTACATCTGTGGCCATTAATTCATCTTTATCATAAATGCTGGGCACTGTAATCTCACCCTGGTTGACATACAGAAAGTCATAAATGTTAATAGTTGTGACATCCAGCTACATCCTACTGGACTGCCACCAATTAATGTGACGTCTGGCCAATACCCCACCAGACTGCTACCAATTAAATGACATTCCTTACTATCTTGGGTCAGTAACTATCCTCACTACTGACTCCAGTATGAGACTGTCACTTAAAAAGAAGTAAAATTTCAAAATTGTCCCCTAAGATCACAAACGAAACATGCTCTATTTTTCTGGGACTGGACTATATACCTCTGTCCACCCAGATGTATTGTCTTATTACACTCTTCAGAGCAAAGTATCCTAGTTTAAGATCTCTGATACACTCACACTCGAAATCACACACATCCAAACACTTCTGAGAAAGCCTGACACAGATTTCCAGCTGTGTCTCTTTCCCAAAATAAATACAGAAACTCTGCCACCAATCAGAGAGTCTTCATTCCCTTCAAAAGGGGTGTTCAATTATGAAAATTAATTATCAAAATAAATGATAGCTATGACCAGAGCAGCCAGGTTTCGAGGTGGCCCGGGGAGTATCAAACATGTAGAAACACTCTCCAGTCTCTAAAGAAATACACTGATTTCCAGCTACAATGTCAAATAATGAAAAACATTTAATAATGAGTAAAACAATTACAAAATTGTAAATCAATAGCTCTCAATAAACATTAGAATTCAATCACTAGAAATGTAAATCAAACTACAGGATAGGAATCTATCATTCAAGGAAAACTCTATCTTAATTAACTAAATTTTCCTTATCTAACTAAAGAAATATTGTCCCTGATCTACTCTTAAGATATAATAGCAAGGCCAAAACAAGCTTACAGTTTTCTTGGTGAGTTTTCTTTGCTTGGTGTCAACTGACTGCTCAGTACGGGACAAACTGCACAGCTTCACAGTCTCAGCTGTCTCCTTCAGCAGTCTCAACTGTCTCAACTGTTTAAAACAGTCTAATTTCTAAATATAATAGTCAACTGTAAAAAAAGATTCTTCTTCTGTCAATCAGTTGTTTAAACAGTCTCTTAACAACAAGGAACATTCCAATGACATCCACTACTCAGTTGATTCTCCACAGTTTGTATTTTACAATGTCCTTCTCAAACATGCGTAGTTAGAAGTATATCAAATCAATGACATATCCTTTAAGCATTCTGTTTAAGCAGGGAAAAGACTCAACATTTTAAACTTATTTACATTTTCACAATCAGGCATGCTGGCATACAATACAAGTTAATCTAAGAATATGCACAAATCTCTTGCCAGACATGCTAACACAGACGACAGTGATTTCAGTTTCTTCACATCCCACCCCCCCCATAACTAATTTTTTCAAGTGACCATTGAAAACCAATGCTTGAGAAAAATGGGTTTTGTCTGGGAATATCAACCCACTCCTCTCCTGGGAAATCAATTTGCATGAGCATTACTAACCCCACTGCAATGCTGTATGGTCACATCATATGCTTGCGATCCTAGACTCCACCTTATACCATCCTTCTTTGGAACTAGCACTACTGGGAAAGCCCAAGGGCTATTAGACTCTTGAATTACCCCCAGTTCTAGCATTTCCCTTATTTCTTTTTTCAGACTCTGCTTCACTCTCTCAGGTACTCTATAAGGAACCTGCTTAATAGGTTTTTGGAGTCTTGTGTCCACATGGTGCTGCACCAAGTCAGTACACTCAGGTTTCTCTGTGAACATATCCCCAAATTCCTGCAATACCATTTTTATCTCCTGGACTTGATTAGGAGTTAACTGTGGTGATATGGCAATCTCTTCCACAGAGGTGTCAATCCTAGCCTCACCAAAAAGATCGGTTACCATACCCATTTCAGACTTTTCCTACCATCCACTATGAATACTCAATACCAGGGCTTCCCTGTTATGATAAGATTTCATCATATTTACATGGTACATTTTGTGCCCTTGTCTCCTTCCTACCAAATTTTCCATGTAATTCACATAATTGATTTTTCTTATCACCTCAAAGGGTCCCTCCCAAGCTGCTTATAACTTATGTCTAACAAGAACAAGTACCTTCATCTTCTGTCCCTCAGCATACTCTCAAGCCCGAGCATTTCTGTCATACCACATCTTCTTTTGTTGTTGAGCTACTGCTAGGTTCTCTTGAGCTAAACCCAAGAGCTCCTTAAGTCTTGTCTGAAAGTTGAGAACATAAGCTACAACAGACTCTTTGTGAGATTCACTCTCACCTTCCCACTCATCTCAAATTAAACCTAAAGGGCCCCTCACCCTATGCTTGTATAACAACTCAAAGGGTGAAAAACCTGTAGATTCCTGCAGTACTTCCCCATGCACAAATAACAGATGGGGCAAATACTTGTCACACTCCATTTTGAACTGGTCTGCAAATGCCCATAGCATAGTTTTCAATGTAAAGTTTAACCTCTCCACAAGACCATTAGTTTGGGGATGGTAGGGGGTGGTCTTTAGATGTTTCACCCCACAATGCTTCCACAGACAAGTCAGCAGGTCTGACATGAAGTTGGCACCTCGGTTAGTCAATATTTCCCATGGAAAACCTACTCTGCTGAAGATTTCTAGCAAAACATTTGCCACCTTCTCTGCCTCAAGATATGACAGAGCCACCACCTCAGGATATCTAAATCACGCCAGTCGAAGGATTAAAGAAATATTTTTACTTATGCTTGGTTAGCGCTTTCATGCAAATCATTACTTGCACTTCATCAGACAAAGCAAGAATAAAATACATCCCAATTTATATTTCCAAATGATAAAACACAGCCCTATATCAATTATATAATTAACTTGTAAACCAACCATTTACTAACAATATTTAACTTAATTAAAGCTACACACAACCATAAAAAGAATACATTCACTTAACCAACTACGTAACATTTCGTTTAAAAATGTATACCAAAAATTCCTTACATATATTCACAAAACTCAAAACTTTACATATTTGTGTCTGTATTGTATATTCCAAATAGTTATAAATAATTTTTAATTATTTTAAATAACTTTAAAAATACTAAACGTGGAATTACTTGATTTATAGGATTTTCCAAGTCAAGGTCTGAACATGTTTGAATAAAATATATATATATATATATATATGTATATGAAAAAATATATGTTTGTAAAAAACTTTATATACAAGAATATTAATAAGTGTATACATACACCCATATATATACCTATTAAAAACCCACTATCTCTCCAGGGCCTTGATATTAAGTAAACATTTAATAGAACACATGTCATTAATGCCCGGATAAGAATAAGCGTTGGTTTTTAACTGCCAAAGGAGCTCACGTTCTTGTAATTTTAAATACCATGGTCCCCCTCTAGGATTCTTATCAACTTTTTCAACTATCATGAACAAGAAACTGTGGGTATTGTTCTCCATAATATGCTTAGCTAAAGCATTAGATAAATTTTGCTTGGATATAGCATATAAATGCTCATAGATTCTATTTTTTAATAGTCTTTCAGTTTTCCCAAAATAATTTATATTCTCCGTTTTTTTCTTTTTTCTAAGTTTGTTCAAGTTATTGGTTTATGGCTGAAAGCAACGGTGGGGTGCAATCGCAGTCCCAGGATTTATTTGATTCTAATCCAACTGGTAATGGGACTAATCGTGAAGAAAACGCAGTTGGTTATCTCACAGCCTTGATTCAACAACTGACTCAGCGTGTTGAAATTTTAACAGCTAAGGTTGAATCTCAAAATGCCGCTAACATCCCAGTGGCTCAAAATGCTGTTAACATCCCAGTGGTGCGACCAAGAACAGGAACGGTTTTTTCAACATTTCCTTCGTTTGGGTCTGCACCGCTTAACAACATACCAACTACCTTTGCCAACATGGTGAGTTCTGGTAATTCTAATTTAAGTAGCTTGCCTCCCGGTCAAGGAAGGCGGCAAGGAACCCAAAACACTAATGGGAATGAACGTGAAAACAACGCAGGTTCTGATACCTTGCCCATGCTTGAAGAGTTTTTTAAAGCTCCCGATATTAACTTTCATTTAGCTGGGAGCAGTGGTCAACAAAATGGGCAGGATAATGAGAACAGTGATAGTAGCAAAAACATTGTTAGTAACCTTAAACTTCTTGATGGGTATTTGCTTAAATTTAAGAAACTACAAGTTGAAACTATTTATTTACGCGAATGCATCAAGTTGAAAATCATTCCAAAAGGTTTACGGCAGTGGAAGTACCCTTCGGGTACAGTGAAACAAACTGATTTTTACCTGCGTCTTATCCGGCACTTTGATCAACAAGGTTTCTTACTTTTAGAACTACTAATTGAGGAATATTCTTCCCAAATGGAAGTGCTGAAGGAAAAACTAACCAACATGGACAATTTGGTAAAAACTGACATATGTTTTCCACGATATGAATATGATTATAATAGGATTTTTGCAAGTATCAATGAAATAATTAAGAAAATTGGTGAAACAAAAAGGAGAAAAATCCACAGGGATATAGCAGCTTATCAAAAAGGGACTGCATACCCTGATCCACCTGTGAGCAAAAGTACGCATGTCAGTTCCCCCACCACATGTACACACACTAATTCCGTCTATATGGATTCACAACAAGAAGGGGAGGAAGATTTGGACAATTTTCTTAATATTGACAATAGCCACGTCTCCGACACTGACTTATCTCCACAAGCCGTGAGACGTAGTGATCGTATTAGCGATAAAAAGAAAGCTGGCAATAACCAAAATCAAGCTAATGTTAATGCGAATCAAACACAGGGTTTTCAACGCAATCAACACGGCCCACGGAAGAAAACCACCTGGAACCGCAAAGGGCACAACAAAGCCGGGTTCAACAAGCGGAAAGGTCGTTAGAAGTGACTATTAACGAAAACCTAAGGCCGGTGGACTTTTTATTGAGTAAGAACAATGACTTTAAAGTATATAACTACACAGACTTTGTTATTTGCTCAGATTCTATTGAATTTTTAGCCAAAGGTTTTTCTTTTGTCACACCACCTAAGTTCGATATCGCAAGAACATTATGTGATTTGAGAATGTTTGTCCGTAAATTGAATTTAAAAATAATTTTTGGTGATCAGAACAGTTTCCAATATAGTGATGAGAAAGTTTCAAGTGTATTTAATCCCCCTTTAGACAACAATTTAGTGATTTTTGAAAAAATGTCTGAAATTCACCTAAGAAGCCTACATAAAGACATCTGTATGAATAAGTCTTTGGTATCTAAAGAGTTAGATTTAATTACACACATGAAGGTTCACGAAATAAGAATAATGAAACCCGACAAAGACGGTGGGGCAGTTCTTATGTACGAAAAAGACTACTTTGAGAAAATGCTTCGCCTATTGTCTGGAGATGAATACAAAAAAGTATCTCTAAATGAGTTTAACCAAGCTTATAAAAAAGTAAAAGATTTCTTAAGTGAACTGTTCATGGATGGGTCTATTACACTTGACACATACCATTACTTTAATATGGCAGCACCCACTACACCGGTACTTTTTGGTATTCCCAAATTGCATAAAAACATTGAACATCCCCCATTTAGGCCTATAATCGTTGGACGTAATTCCATCACTTATCCCTGTGCAAAATGGGTTGACAATAAATTGAAAGAATTTCTTAAGACAGAAAGCCAGATCTGTAAAGATTCTTGGCATGTTCTACAGTGTCTTAATGAAATTCCTTACAAATCTGATCTAATCTTTGTGACAGCTGATGTTAGAAATTTATATACTGTCATCCCACATGAAACAGGGCTAGAATGGGCTTGGGAATTTCTATTACAGAAAAAGTGTCCGGGGAAAGATGTGGATTTGATTATTGCCATTTTGGACATCATTTTGACAAATAACTATTTCTTGTTTGGTAAAGACATATATCTGCAGTCAACAGGGGTAGCAATGGGTTCCCCTGTAGGTGGTAGTTTTGCAAACACAATAATGGCTTTTTGGGAACGGACATTCCTTTTTTCCCATGACTTGTTTAAGGAAACAATAGTTCGGTATACACGCTATCAAGATGACATCCTTATGATAGCAGATTGTCCACGTGACAATGTTACCGAACTGATTAGTAAAATGAATTCCTTTGTTTCCTTTCTTGAATTTACTTATGAAATTGGTGATACCTCTATTAATTTTTTGGATATCAATATAAGTAAGGATTTGGAAAGAAATGTTTTTTCTACCAAGATATATAGAAAACCAACATATAGTAACTCTTTCCTGCATTTTTCCAGTTGCCACCCCTATTATCAAAAGAAGGGTGTGGTTAAAAGTCAGTTCGTCCGTGCTTCACGAATGTGTTCTACTGATGAGGCATTCGACGAAGAAGGTCAGAGACTTTGGGAAATGTTTAATAGTAGAGGGTATCCTGATAAACTATTAAAAGCAGTTTCGAATGAGGTTAATAACAAAAGGAAAGCAGGAATTTTTGCACCTTTATATAGAGATACATCTATTGATAATGACATCCCTGACTATATGTTAAGTGATATTGATCTCGACAGTACGAACTGCAATATTGATAACCAAACTAACAACAATAAAGTAAATAAAAAGGAAATTGATTTTAACATTAGTTTTCTAACACAGTACAGTCCATACGCTACACAAATTAGAGGTGTTTTACAAAACAACTGGGAATTTGTGATGCAAGATAGGAAGTTAAACTCGTTACTTGGTTCAGAATTAAGAGTAGTATACAAAAAAGGCCCTTCTATTAAAAATTTGGTAGAATACCCTCTTAAACCATACAAAGTCAATAAAGGTATGTTTAAGTGTGGTAGATGTAAATATTGTAAATATATACATTCAAGTTCTAATTTTACAATCAGGGGCATAAAATACTACATAAATGGCAAATTTAATTGTGAGAGTCAAGGGGTTGTGTATCTTGCTCAATGTAAGGAATGTCCAGCCTATTATTTTGGGAAAACTGAAAGACTATTAAAAAATAGAATCTATGAGCATTTATATGCTATATCCAAGCAAAATTTATCTAATGCTTTAGCTAAGCATATTATGGAGAACAATACCCACAGTTTCTTGTTCATGATAGTTGAAAAAGTTGATAAGAATCCTAGAGGGGGACCATGGTATTTAAAATTACAAGAACGTGAGCTCCTTTGGCAGTTAAAAACCAACGCTTATTCTTATCCGGGCATTAATGACATGTGTTCTATTAAATGTTTACTTAATATCAAGGCCCTGGAGAGATAGTGGGTTTTTAATAGGTATATATATGGGTGTATGTATACACTTATTAATATTCTTGTATATAAAGTTTTTTACAAACATATATTTTTTCATATACATATATATATATATATATATATATTTTATTCAAACATGTTCAGACCTTGACTTGGAAAATCCTATAAATCAAGTAATTCCACGTTTAGTATTTTTAAAGTTATTTAAAATAATTTAAAATTATTTATAACTATTTGGAATATACAATACAGACACAAATATGTAAAGTTTTGAGTTTTGTGAATATATGTAAGGAATTTTTGGTATACATTTTTAAACGAAATGTTACGTAGTTGGTTAAGTGAATGTATTCTTTTTTATGGTTGTGTGTAGCTTTAATTAAGTTAAATATTGTTAGTAAATGGTTGGTTTACAAGTTAATTATTTAATTGATATAGGGCTGTGTTTTATCATTTGGAAATATAAATTGGGATGTATTTTATTCTTGCTTTGTCTGATGAAGTGCAAGTAATGATTTGCATGAAAGCGCTAACCAAGCATAAGTAAAAATATTTCTTTAATCCTTCGACTGGCGTGATTTGTATCCTCCGTTTTTTTTTTTTTTTTTCTTTTTTCTAAGTTTGTTCAAGTTATTGGTTTATGACCTCAGGATATCTGTTAGCATAGTCTACAACCATCAAGATATATTTCTGTCCTGTTGAACCTGGAATACTCAGGGTTCCACAGTATCTAAGGCCACTCTCTGAAATGGCGCTTTGATAACAAGTAAAGGTATTAACAGAGCCTTAGCCTTGTCCCCTGCTTTACCAACTTTTAAGCACTGTTCACAACTCCTACAATATCCTACCACATCCCACCCAATCCTGAGCCAACAGAAATTTTGCATAATACATCTCTTAGTATGACTTATGCCCATATGTCCTGAGAAAGGAATGTCATGTGCTATGGCTAAGGATTTTTAATTTGAGATGAGTGGGAAGGTGAGAGTGAATCTCACAAAGAGTCTGTTGTAGCACCTAGAATGATGCCACAGTACAAAGACAAAATGATCGATTTTAACAATTGGCTAAAATTTTGGTGTCATTCAAAGGGGATCCAGTGTCTGTCAGCCTGGGATGACATGCTCGACAAGCCACGTTGCTTCACTAGGGATGGCTTGCACCTGTCACCACTGGGCTTTCGGATATTGGCAAAGGTTCTTGCCACCCCCATACTGCCTTCTTTAGGCAAGGCTCAAAAGTCAAACCCACCTCCATAGACAGCACAAGGAACAAGAAACTAAGGGTAATGCTGCTAAACGCCAGAAGTCTTAACCTCTGGATGCACACACTCGAAGCTCTCCTCAGTATGGAGAACATCGATATCTGTGCAGTGACAGAAACCTGGTTCAAGGCTCTAGAGAGCACACCAGCACTACCAGGTTATACCTCATATCATGCATTTCGGCCCCAAAACCCGGACCGAACCACAAAAGGAGGGGGAGTTTCCATATTTATCAAGGCTATCCACACCTCCAGGTTAGTGGCATTGCAATAAGTATCGGAGATCATCCATGTGCAACTAACAGTGGGCAAGACTGCTTTTCAGTTTATAGCATCCTACAGACCACCCTCTCAAAGTCAGGAATCCCACTCGGCTTTCCTGAAAACATTGGAGAACATGAAGATCTCTCTGAACACCATTATACTGGGCGACTTCAACTACCCAAACATAGACTGGGAGCACTACTCAAGCCCCAGCACCTTAGCCCAAAGGTTCCTGGAAATTATAAACTCAAATGCTATGGAACAACTAGTCACCACTCCCACAAGAGGGGATAACATACTAGACCTGATCATTACCAACATGGGTACTCTATGCTCCATACCAGAAGTATATCCCTCATTGGTAAGATCAGACCATAAATTAATTTCACTGGATATCCACATCCCGACCCCACCCCCAACCCAGAAAACCACAGTGAAAAACTTCTCAAAAGCGAACTTCTCACTTCTCAAAACCGAAGTGGAATCCTTCAACTCCCCAGGGCCAGTGGAAACTACGGCCCAAACTGCAGAATCCTATATAAACGAATTCTACGGACATCTCCAGGAATGCATGGATCATGCTATCCCAAACAAAACCAAGACCCAATCATCCAAAGGCAGGCATCCAGTCTGGTGGACCCCAGTCATAAATAAACTGTACAACAGAAGGAGGAAGCTACTACATGATAGAGCAAAATCCCTAATAGGGAAGGCAGCTCTGATCAGTACTAGCAAAAAATTACGATCCCTCATAAAATCCTCCAAGGCCAGCTTCAAGAGAAAAATTGTATAGGACACTAAAGACAATCATAAGGCTTTTTTCAGTTATGTTAGGAACCTGGGATGCAACTCCCAGACTTGTTCTGAGTTGATTCTAAATGACAAAAAATACACTGAACCCACAGACATTGCCAATATCCTGGCAGACAGGTTCAGTGCAAACTTCTCCACCCCCTCCCCCCCAAAAGAGCAAGTATCTATCCCAGCAGAGGGCTGTCTCCCAAACATCTCTGATGCTCAGGTGAAGGCTGCCCTCTCCAAAGCAAAAAACACTGCTTCCATGGGACCAGATGGCGTCCCGGGTTGCGTCCTACATGAACTCCAAGAAGAACTAACCCCTCAAATAAAACAGCTGTACAATCTCAGCCTCACTACAGGATATGTGCCCACAGAATGGCGTACAGCAACAGTGGTCCCACTCCACAAAGGTGGAACCTCTAAGCCTGACTAGCCTAGCCTGCAAGGCTATGGAGAGGATCATCATGGAGCTCATAAACAAAGACATTGGGGACCTACAGACACTAGATCCTACCCAATTCGGCTTTGTCAAGGTCAGATCCTGCCTTTTGAACCTGGTCGACTTCTTTGAAACAGTCACCAAAGCCATAGATGAAGGGAAGGTAGTCCACACAGCCTATCTGGACCTATCAAAGGCATTTGACACAATACCCCACTCGGGCATCATAGATAAGCTATCCAGCTTAAATATAAACCCCTATGTCACAAGATGGGTCACAAACTGGCTCAAAGACAGAACCCACAGAGTGAGAGTTGCTGGAGCCATGTCAGACTCGAAACCGGTCACAAGTGGCATCCCACAAGGTTCTGTCCTGGGACCGCTCTTGTTCGGTATATACTTTTCCGAGGTACAGGCCAACGTGGGAGGACTATGGCTCACCAAGTTTGCAGATGACTGCAAACTGGGTGCCATAATCGACTCTCCAGCTGACACAAACATCCTTCAAAAAGGTCTCACAGAGACGGATAACTGGTGCCAGAGCCGTGGTCTAAAGCTAAATGCCAAAAAGTGTATAGTCATACCCTTTGGCAAAAACAATGTGCCCACAAATTACCACATAGGCGGTAACCCATTAAGTACAGAGAAAGTAATTAGGGATCTGGGGACCCAAGTTGATAGCAATCTCTCCTTTGACAACCACATTGCCAAAGTGGTTAGAAAGACCTTCTACATAGCCCACCTCATCATGAAAGGATTCACATCTAGATCAAGAGAGGTAATCGTGCCCCTTTATTCATCCCTCATCAGGCCTGTCATAGAATATAATGCCCCTTTTGGGATGTACCTTACCCGACACCTGCAGCAATTAGAAAGACCCCAAAAGTACCTCACCAAGAGGATCAAGGGACTCAAGCAGATGCCATATGCTGCTCGGTTAAAAAAAACTCCAGCTCTACTCAGTTGCATACCGCCTACTTCGAGGCGATCTATGCCTGACATATAAAGCTATGTCCAATCCAGAATTAATGGACATGCTCCACCTTAGTAAATCTAAATCCCTTAGAGCCACACGCTCGAGGGACTTGAACCTCAGCACAGAAATAAATAGAACTTGCTGGAGGGACAGATTCATAACCCAGAGGCTCCCTTCGCTCTGGAATAGAATTCCAATTCATGTTAGGCAGAGCACCTCACTGAATCTCTTCAAGAAGAATCTTGATGAGTGGATGGGGGATCATAGGTTTGTCCCAGGGATTACTTCCGTGTCACTATTAGACAGAGGCACAGTAAACTAAACCTTAAAAAGGGCACAGTATACTCAAATCAAGGGGTGGTGTAAGCCAAACAAAATTGGGCTAGGCTTGTAATTGCCCCAGGGCAGATAGCCTAGTATGAACCTATGAACCTAAGAGTGGCTAACGGTAAAGACTAGGTACTGCCAAATGGCATATCACTTCACCTTCTAGCCCACCTCCAGGAGTCCATTCTCTATACAACAAACCCTTGTTCCAGTACATAGACTCCCCTCTTCCTTGAGCCTCAGGTGCCTCCTTAGCTATCTCCCTCAAACTCTGTAACATTGGATCCGTAAGTTGAGCCTGTCTCAGCTCTACCTTCATGACCTTCCCCAGCTCCCCTTCTAAAGGAAATCTAGTCACTTCTGACAGCTGAGCCTCGCTGTCACTCTGGGTACCACCACTCACCTCTGTCCTTGCAGTCACTGTGTCCAAGGGAAAATCAGTACCTGTACCATACCTCTCAACCATACCGAATTTCACGGTTTTTACCAGTTTTGAGGTCCAAATTATGGGGTGCCATGATTCCCGAGTGGCACCCCTTAATTTCTGATTTTCCTGGCTCTTTTTTAAAATTTGTCAGCCTTGATCTGACGTCATCGCATGCGTGATAACGTCAGCTCCATGAATAGCCTGCCGGCCTGTTGGATTTGAGCTCAAGGGACGTGCGGGACAGCATTTCCAGCTGCTCCATTGTGAGGGAATTATGAACTGGAAGGGAATATTACTCCTTCTGGTATGTTTTAATGGTCCGTTGCGGCAAGGGAAGAAATAGCTAAATTGCGAGGGTCCAGGAGGTGCGTATATTGTATAATTCATTATATGCGAGTGTAACTGCAAAGGAATTACATATTGAACTGCTCCAGTTCATTACGGTGTGTGTCTGTACCAGTTTCTGAAGCTACATTAGGCGAGTGCTTTTATGCGGTGTAGCTCTGTGTGTATTTATTAGGTTTCCAGTAATTGTCTGCGTGTGTTTTACCTTTTTTTTTTTTTTTGTTTTATGTCTATTATTTTCTATTATAGATGTGAATTATTACTGTGTATTTGTTGCAGCCATCTAGGACACAGAGAAAGGGGGTAGTGAGATAAGGGGCAAGAGCGTTGAATATTCTTTGTGGTTTAAGGTCTCGTGAACTACTTAATGGTGTTTGATATACTCGTGTGTGCTGTGCTGGAGATATTACCATGTTTAGAGTCTCAGATGTTGATGTCCCAGTTGAATCTAAGTGAGTGAAAGAGAATGCCTTATGATTGCGACAGATCTGCTTTACCTAACAGTAAATATGCGTGATTGTGTGAATTGCAGTGGTGGTGCTGCGGTAGCGTTGACACCTCACAGTAAGACGTTGTCCTGTTCGATTCTCAGCTAAAGCATCTTCTGTGTGGAGACATGCGTGAATGGGCGTACCTTCGTTGAAGGTTGTGCGTCAGGGATGGCAACTCGGTACGTAAACATCTACTGCCAATCATTAGCGGACTGGAGTTCTGCTGTGGCGACCCCTAACCAGGAAAAGCTGAAAGATACAACAACAACAACGTGTGATTTGGCATCATAGCTACCTTCCATCCCCCAAAATGTGGAACACTACTTTCACAGCTGGAAAGCTCAGACCATGATTATTAACAGTTGCAGTTTCTTCTTGTTTTTAAGTTATTTTATCGAGTTAATAAGATTCAGTATGATTCAAGGCTATTTACCGTAAATATTCGTAAAAATAATTTTAAAAGAATGATCAGACCATGATTATTAATAGTTGCAGTTTCTTCTTGTTTTTAAGTTATTTTATCAAATTAATAAGATTCAGTATGATTTAAGGCTATTTACTGTAAATATTCGTAAAAATAATTTTAAAAGAATGTGTGCCAGTTTCACTTAGTGGTCAGTTAATACTCTTGTAATCTTTCCTTATATTGGGTTTATTGTGTATGTTAAGCTATTCAACTTTTGTATGTAATGTGGATTGGAAATATAAACAAGAATTTGTTGGGACTAGGTCAGACTTTTTATATGAAACGTGTTGTAGTTTTACTGTTTGTTTTTTTACCTTTTTCCAAGTATTTTGGTATTTTAGTTTACTGCACCAAATGTACTGATGACACAGCTGGTAAGAATGGTGTTGTTGTCTTTTCAACCCACCTGTTTAGCCTGCTCTTCTTCCCGAACTCTAGCCCATTAAGTCACATTAGTCTGTTTTCCATTTCATTTTTGTTACATCACACACTTCTTTACACTACCTTCTCCCATTTAGTCACATTAGTCTGTTTTCCATTTCATTTTTGTTACATCACACACTTCTTTACACTACCTTCTCCCATTTAGTCACATTATTCTGTTTTCCATTTCATTTTTGTTACATCACACACTTCTTTACACTACCTTCTCCCATTTAGTCACATTAGTCTGTTTTCCATTTCATTTTTGTTACATCACACACTTCTTTACACTACCTTCTCCCATTTAGTCACATTATTCTGTTTTCCATTTCATTTTTGTTACATCACACACTTCTTTACACTACCTTCTCCCATTTAGTCACATTAGTCTGTTTTCCATTTCATTTTTGTTACATCACACACTTCTTTACACTACCTTCTCCCATTTAGTCACATTAGTCTGTTTTCCATTTCATTTTGGTTACATCACACACTTCTCTACACTACCTCCTCCTTCCATTTTTAGTGCTCCATGTAGTGTTTGTGTTTTGATTTCTAAACTAGCTGTATACAGAGTCATGAGAGGCATTCATTTGTCTTTTCTGCTAAATTGTCCCTGGATGAACTTCTATAGAAGTTAAACATGGTCACATCTCCATTATTCTTCATCATTCATGTTTGAACTGGTGTCAAATTGCAGAACATTATCCACTGTGAGTACTTGTAATTTATTTTTATTTATTTATTTCTTTGCAGTAACTCAGAATGCTTTATCTTACCTTTTTTCTTGTCTGGTCTTCCACACTTGCAGTAAGCACCTTGAGGCATCATTCTCAGAATCCCTTTTACTGGCTTTGAATTATTACTTAATGTGCACTGTGACATCTGTGTAACCTTTCTTCTGCAGATGAAGGTTGGTACATTGCATCAGTAGTGGCTTGCCAAAAGTACACACACATATGCATTATTGCTTTAGCCTTTCTGTTTATCTTCCAAAGTATGCATGTAGACACACTACTGTGTGTTAGATTATCTGCTGTCAGTGCATTTGCTTGTGCAATGTTTCTCTTCCTGTGCTTCAGTCCTGTTGTCACTTGTTTAAACAGAGGGATATGCTTGCAAAAGCTTCAAGGTTCTTCATATCTGATGCATGCAACATGTGATTTGCTGCCCTAAGTGGCAATGTGTCTCAAAACCCTTATTTTCTTATGTACATTAATTTTGTATTTTGTAGTTGGATAATGAAAAAAGTGCCACCAGTGTGCCCATTTTATATATCTCTATGTTCATCTTTTTTTTTTTCATTTTGACTTTCCGGAAAGTGTTCCATTGCTTCTTTGCCCCATTGATGCATTAGTTTATTGGCCTGTAAGAAGAGGGGCAATTGCTGGCTTTGTGATGTAGTGAGGAGATATCACTGTGACCCAGGAGACCTGAGTTAAAGTAGTGGGTCTAGTGAGGCCATATTTTGGTTGTCTGCTCTTCAGTTTGCGTTTGAAAGTTGATATCCCACAATTCCATTGGAGTGGGTGTGGTTACATAATTATGTATGCAACTTTTATGTTAATCAGCATAAAGATTTGTACCTATTTTTCATGGGCCTTTGTCCAGATTTTTGATGTTTCCAGTTTGAGAGATACGACCTGTACCCACCAGTAGCTGTGGCTCACATTCACACTGACGGCTGTCAGATAACACCTTCTCTGTAACAGCCACCATGCCAATCCCGGCTTCAGGTATGAGATCTTTCTGGGTCTCTCCCAGTCTACTGGACCTACACCTTTCTCCAAGCCTGACTGCGTGTCACTGCATGTACACAAGGTACTGCATCATCAGAGTCATTCCCTATCAGGACATCTCCAGGAATAGCCTTCAACACACCTAGCTGCTTGCTTCCTCTTCCCACCTTCCCAGTCAAGATGAACCCTAGGCAAAGGTATTTGGAATGGGGTCCCTCCCAACACCCAGACTGGAGTGGACTGCCCAAGCAACTACTGCTCTTCTCTAACCACTGCAGGTCTCGCAATGGTTATATCAGAAGCTGTGTCCCTCTAGCAGTTACCTGTTTAGCATCTACTAAGATTGGATATAAGTTATGGTGAGAATTTGGCAACCCAGTTGTTTCTAAACAACTTACCATGGCAAGCTGTCATCACCACTTGCTAGATCCCTCACCTTTTGTTTTTCACCTTGCCTCAGTGGACATTTGACTGCTATGTGTCCCCCCTGGTTACACTTGAAGCATCTATTCCCTAACTCTGCACTTGTATTAGTAGTTTCCCCCATTGCTGGTGTACTCTGTTGGAGTGGTTTAGACTGCCCCCCCATGGGTTCCCTTATGTCCATATACATCACTGGGTATCTCTCTCCTATGCAGTGGTGCTCTACTTGCCAAGGCGTGATCCTTCCCCCCAACTCCTGCGTAGAGATGCACTAATAGTCTTCTAACCAAACTCTCATTTCATCAGCCAAAGCAATGAGGACTTGTTCCCTCACCAAAAGGTCTGCCAATCCTTCAAAAAAGTGATTTGACACCCACTCACCCATGTGAAAGTAAGTATTTACGTCAGCAATATAATCACATACATTTTCATCTGTCTTGCATCTGTGTTCATGAAACTTTCTCCAATAAGATTCGGGTGCAAGATTGAAACAGCCAAGCAAGCAACATTTCACTTTTTCACAATTCAAACAATCTACATAATTTAACTTTGCTACAGCCTGAACAGCTTTACCATGCAGTAAGGAAGTCAGAAGCTGAACCCAGAGCTCATGTCAACATCATATTGTCTACATACCTTCTCAAAAATATGAATAAAACTATCAAAGTCATCCCCAACCCTGTACTGAGGAAAACGTTTACTGACGTTTTCAGCTTCTGGGGTCCAGTTATTCCCTTCCCCATTACCTCCATGACCCTCTCAAATGGTGTGAATCTCTATTTCATACCAGCGCTGTCTCTCATTGTCCTTGGCTTCTAAATGTCTGACCACCAGTTCATGTTGTTGGGCTTCCAATTGGAGTTTCTCTTTAATTTCCAGCCGTTTAGTCTCCAGTTCATATTGGTGCTGCTTTTCCCTTTCCTCAGGCTCCAGGTGTCACAGTCTCTCCCTTTCTTCAGCCCCCATTTCCCTTAACTCTAGACGGATTATCAGGTCCTCTGAAGAAAATGTATACTGTCTTGTCTCATCAGGCTGCACATCACCAGCACCAAACTGGATATCCTCTGACAGGCTGGTTTGAGCTGTGGCTGCAACCAAGACTGAAATTATTGCTTCCTTGGTTGGGTTGGCATGCACCAATCCTCTGTCTTTACACTCCTTAGCTAACTGGATCTTTGTCAACTTGCTAAATCTTCTTCTGACATCCTTGTCTACTTTCTCTGACTATCTAACTAAAATAAATAAAACTGTGGTAGTCTGAAATTCTGAATGTTTACCTTGTGGCTGTCAAGAGTGCACACCTTAATGACAACTACCCACAGGCTACTGGTATCCATTTAAAAATCCCACACCACTGGCACCAATTAATGTGATGTCTGGCTATATCCCATATGACTACTACCAATTAATGGGACGTCCGGCCAATACCCCACCAGACTGACACCAATTAAATGACATCTCTTACTATCCTGAGTCAGTAACTAAGGACCTTCAATCCTCACTATTGACTCCAATATGAGAATGCCCCTTAAACAGAAGTAAAATTTTTCAAGTTCCCCTAAGAGCACAAAAGAAACACACTCTATTTTTCTGGGACTGGATTATAGACCTCTGTCCACCCAAATGTATTTTCTTATTACACTCTCTCTCAAAATTTCACACATCCAAACACTTCTAAGAAAGCTTGACACAGATTTCCAGCTGTGTCTCTTTACCAAAATAAATACAGAAACACTGACACCAATCAGAGGATCTTCATGGCCTTCAAAAGGGATGCCCAATTATAGGTTCATAGGTTCATAGGTTCATACTAGGCTATCTGCCCGAGGGCATTTACAAGCCTAGCGCATAGTTTTGTGGCTTACGCCACCCCTTTAGTATGGGGAACTATACCCATTATTTTGCTGTGCCTCTGTCGAGCAGTGACACTGAGGTAATCCCTGGGGTATATCTGCGATCTCCCATCCATTGGTCAAGATTTCTCTTGAACAAGGCCAGCGAGGTGCTCTGCCTCACATATACCGGGATTTTGTTCCACAGCATAGGGAGTCTTTGGGTGATGAATCTATCCCTCCAGCACGTCCTATTAATAGCCGTGCGAGGTTTAAGTCTCCCGCCCTTGTGGCTCTGACGGATCTAGATTTTTTGAGGTGAAGCATATTCATCAAATCTGGGTTTGACATGGCCTTGTATGTTAGGCAAAGGTCACCTCTGAGCAAGCGGTGGCGACTGAATAGAGCTGGAGTTCTTTCAGTCGGGCAGCATAGGACAGATGTTTGAGACCCTTTATCCTTTTGGTGAGGAACTTTTGTGGCCTCTCCAGCTGCTGCAAGTGTCGGGTCAGATACATTCCGAATGGGGCATTGTACTCAATCATTGGTCTGATGAGTGATGAGTATAGGGAGACTATGACCTCCCTTGATCTAGATGAGAATCCCTTCATGATAAGGTGGGCAATGTAGAAGGTCTTCCTAACTACTTTAGCTACATGGGTGTCGAATGACAGACTACTATCAACCTGGGTCCCCAGGTCCCTGATAACTTCTTCTGTGCTCAGTGGATTGCCACCTATTTGGTAGCTAGGGGTAACCTTGTTTTTCCCGAAGGGTATGACTATGCATTTTTGGCATTTAACTTTAGGCCATGGCTCTGGCACCAGTTATCCATTTCTGTGAGACCCTTCTGAAGGATATCTGTGTCAGATGTGTTTTCTACTATGGCGCCCAGTTTGCAGTCATCTGCAAACTTTGTCAGCCATAACCCTCCTGTGTTTGCTTGTACTTTAGAAAAGTAGATGCCAAACAAGAGTGGGCCCAGGACTGAGCCCTGTGGTACACCACTTGTGACAGGCTTTGAGTCTGACATGGCGCCAGCAACTCTGACCCTGTGGGTTCTGTCACTCAGCCAGTTAGCAACCCATCTTGTGATGTATGGGTTAACATTTAAGCTGATGAGTTTTTCAATGATACCCGAGTGGGGTATTGTATCGAAGGCCTTCGCCAGATCGAGGTAGGCTGTATGGACTGCCTTTCCCTCATCAATGGCTTTGGTGACTGTTTGAAAAAGTCAACCAAGTTTAGAAGGCATGATCTGCCTTTGACAAAGCCAAACTGGGATGGATCCAAAGTCTGCAAATTCCTATGTCTTTATTTATGAGGTCCATTATGATCCTCTCCATGGCTTTGCAGATAAGGCTTGTCAAGCTAATGGGCGGTAATTTCCAGGGTCGGTGGAGGCACCGCCTTTGTGAAGTGGGACCACAGTTGCAATGCGCCACTCCTGGAGTGCGTATCCAGAGGTAAGACTATGATTAAACAGCTGTCCTAGCTGTGGGTTTAATTCCTCGTTGAGTTCGTGGAGCACACAGCCTGGGACACCATCAGGTCCCATGGATGCTGTGTTTTTGCTTTGGAGAGAGCAGTTCTCACTTGGGCGTTGGAGATGTTTGGGGGCTGCAATCGCTTGGTATAGATATCTCTCCTTTTGGGGGAGGGGAGAAGTTTGCACTGAACCTGTCAGCCAGTATGTTGGCAATGTCTGTAGGATCAGTAATCTTCACATCATTTTGAACTAGTTCTGAGCATATCTGGGAGTTTCCTCCCAGGTTTCTAACATAGCTAAAGAAGGCCTTATGATTGTCTTTTGAGTCTTTAGCTATTTTTCTCTCAAAATTTGCTTTGGATGATTTTATGAGAGCTCTTAGTTCTTTACTTATAGTGATCAAGGGTGTCTTACCTTTTAAGGATTTTGCTCTATCTTGTAGTAGCTTCCTCCTTTTGTTGTAGAGTTTGTTTATGGCTGGGGTCCACCAGACTGGACGCTTGCCTTTGGTACAAAGAGTCTTTGTTTTGCTTGGGATTGCCTTATCCATGCAGTCCTGCAGGTGCTGGTAGAAGGCATTTGTAAGTGATTCAGTGGCTTGAGTACTGTTTTCCGCCGGCTCGGGGGCCTTAAAGGAGACCACACTAGTCTTTAGAAGTGTGAAGTCGGCTTTCGAGAAGTTCTTTACTGTGGTCTTTTTTATTTCAGGTGGGGGTGGGATGAGGACCTCCAGCGAGATTAGTTTGTGATCTGATCTCACCAGTGAGGGGTATACTTCGGTGTTGAACATTGTGCTCCCATGTTCGTGATGATGAGATCAAGTATGTTTTCTCCTCTTGTGGGGATGGTGACTAGTTGTTCCATGGCATTTGAGTTTATGAATTCCAGGAAGTTTTGGGCTAGGGTGTTTGGGCTTGAGTAGTGTTCCCAGTCTATATTAGGGTAATTGAAGTCACCTAGTATGATGGTGTTTGGTGATACATTTATCCCTCTAGTGTTTTCAGGAAGGCCATGTGAGGTTCCTGAGTTTGTGAGGGTGGCCTGTAACATGCTACAATTTGCAGAGCAGTCTTGCCTATGGTTAATTGCACCTGGATGGTCTCCGATGCATTGTGCGTTGCCACCAGTCTTGAGGTGTGGGTGTCCTTAATGAATATGGATACCCCCCTCCTTTCTTGGTATTGTCCGGATTTTGGGGCCGGAACGCATGATATGAGGTAAAACCTGATAGTGCTGGGGTGCTCTCAGGAGCCTTGAACCAGGTTTCTGTCACAGCACAGACATCGATGTTCTCCATACTGAGAAGGGCCTCGAGTGCGTGCATTTTGAGATTTAGACTTCTGGCATTGAGCAGCATTACCCTTAGTTTTTTTCCTTTTTTGTGTTCTAGGGTGGTAGGTTTAGAATTTGAGCCTTGCCTAAAAAAGGCACTATGGGGTGGCAAGAGCCTTTGCCAATATCCGAATCCCAGGGTGACAGGTGCAAGCCGTCCCTTCGAAGCAGCGTGGCTTGTCCAGCATGTCATCCCAGGCAGACAGACATTGGATCCCCTTTGAATGACACCAGAGTTTAAGCCAATTGTTAAAGCTGATCATCTTATCTCTGTATTGTGGCATCATTCTTGGTGAAGGTAGGATACTGCTCAAGGTCAGGGTCATACCTGCCTGGGCTACATAATCAGAGAGCTCCTCAATGTCTCTTTTCATGTAGTCCAAGGAGGTACATCTCAGGTCGTTTACACCAGCGTGGACAATGACTGAGTCATATTTGTACCTGCTGTTGAGAGACCTGAGTGCTTGCGTTATGTGGCGGATTCTACCGCCCGACAGGCAGCTTACTGTGACCTTCTCCTTACTCAGTCTGGTGAGCGGGACGTCAGTGTGTCTGACTATGGAGTCACCAATGACTAGTGTGTCTGGCATTGTGTTTGGCCTTAAGGGCTGTGACTGTTTGACACTCTGACTGT
Organism: Protopterus annectens; assembly: GCF_019279795.1. Taxonomy (NCBI): domain Eukaryota; kingdom Metazoa; phylum Chordata; order Ceratodontiformes; family Protopteridae; genus Protopterus; species Protopterus annectens. The sequence continues at coordinate 558,351,394 of NC_056748.1, forward strand.
GAGGTCTATGTGTTGCAGGTGTTGTGTTCTGAGGTGGTGGTTGTTTGGGTGTCTGCTTTGGTGGCCTCTGCTGTTTTGGTAGATTTTTGATCAGAGCCTCCGAGTATGTCTTTGTGTGTTTATGTGTATGATTTGAGGTTGTGATGGTACTATGTGAGACTGGGTCTATAGTGTGTGTGGTAACCTTTTCCTCCTGACTGGTCTTGCCAGTCCTATGTTGAGAGAGCTCAGCCTCCAGTTTGGCCGTATAGTTGCATCTCTCGCATGTATTTGTGTTTTGTGGGAGGAGGAGAGGGTTGTCTGTGTACATGAGGCAATTGTAACATTGCCTCAATATTCCCAGGTTCACCAGCTGAGCAGGAGAGGACACTAGCAACTGATCCCTCGACATGCTAGAAGGACTAGACAAAAAACTTTAAAAGAGATTCTGGGGGACGTGGGTGACCGAGAAATGGGGGGTTGCCTTTTTGGGGTGCTATCTATAAGAGTGCCGTATCAAGGTAATAAGTACTGTAGGAGCAAGTGCTAGGTTTAACAGATAGAGAATAGTCTACTTAGAGTCAAGTAGAGATGATCTTTTTAGTTATAGGATACGCTGATTAGATCAGTAGTATAGTTCGAGGAAGGTAGTTTTAAGGGAAAATTTGAAGAGTGGACTTTAGGTAGCCCAAATAGTTTAAACCTGCTTAACCGGCGCTGCCCTAGTGTGCAACAGTGGCAGCTCCATGCTAATTCGCGCTAAATCGCGCTAATGCGCGCTAATGCGCGCTAAAGTGTGCTTTATAGCAGGGGGCTGGAAAAGACAGGAAATGACCCAAAATGGCCAATAAACTACAAGTTACTGCCTTAAACCACTCCTCTGAGGACAAACAGGCAGCTCAGTACTCCCTACTCCCACTAGTGAGTAAAGAAACTACCCCTTGACCAAACAAGGAAAATGGAGAAACACAGGAACCAAGACAAAGCCCAGGGATCAGCAAATCTGATCACTGGAACAAACTATTAGGAAAGTATGGAAAACAAGAGTATTTCTTTTGTTTTTTTTCAAGTTTTTTTTTCAGATAGGCAGAAAATACAATAAATGCTGTGTTTTTCGACTAATTGCTATCAAAAGCTAGTACACATTATGAAAATTAATTATCAAAATAAATGATAGCTATGACCAGAATCAGTGGTGGATCCAAAAATTTGCAAAAGGTGGGGTCACAGACAGGTTATTTAACTACCGGGGTGGAAGCAGGAAAGTGGGACACTAGGTTTGGTGGTTGTGAAAAGATCACCTTAAGAAGCTCTGACATGTTTAGAAAGACATCAATTTACACTCAGTTGCACATGATCTTGCTGTGAATATGGTAGTAGAAACAGGTAATTCCTGTGCAGCACACAGCACATGTACAGAGAGTACAAGTGTTTCAATGCATGCCTGGAAAAGATGATTGGTTGCCCATACCAGGTCACATTCTCCTTCCATGTCATACTGAGCATATGCACTGTTATAAACTGGAAAGAAACCCACTGAAGGTGGAAATAACCACAACAAAATCTATGTTATTGTTATGCAACATAAAATATGTACCACAGGAACAGAAGTTTGGATAAATTAGTAAAAGCTTCATTTAATGGATGTACCAAATAACTAAACTCATAAAACTTTCCTAAGCAGACCATAATGGTTTTGGATTGTTTACTGCTCTTTCTATGGCTTTAAGTACAATAAATTTACTTTTATTTGTGTTTTAATAACACATATTCTACTGTACCTTTTCTCTCCTTTCAACAAATTGTAGAGTGGTTGTGGAATGGGGAGGCAGTGCTGGTCTCCAGGACTTCAAAAAATGTCAGTGTTGGTTGTCTTCTTTCTCAAGTCAAAGTCCATTGAATTTTTTTTTCTTTGACTTCAATGTTTTCCAAGTTCATGGTCATCTGAATTTGAGTAATGTTCTCTTCCAACGTCTTGTTTGACAGTGAACTTCTGTCATGTCAAACTTTCACTCACCTTGGATTGCAGTCACCCTAGCTTCAGCACTGGGGAAATAGTTCTACTAATTTGAGGAATGCAGTTCTTTATACAAGTGTGATTTATAAACTGGAGCAGTCTCTATAGCAATGACATTTTGGGAGTGGAATATAAACTGACATTTTCCAATACAATTGCTGCTGTCTTGTTTTCCATAGCTCCTGGCAACTTAAATGCAGCAGTGTTACACTATCATTTTGCAGGATGTTGAAATAGTCAACTGATGATTCAGCCTTATTAGCAAAGCTTTCTAGTGTCCATTTAACTTCATTCTTCAGGATGCTTGGCTGTAGTTAGAGAACACATCATTGTACGTGCTAGTGATGTTGGTGTCTCTGTCAACTTAATTTGTCTTTGATGCAAATGACTTCTGTAATGGTACTATGAATTCTGTGATGTTTTCTCTTCTGTTTCTGTCAGGTTTTCTCCCATTTTTTTTTGTCTTTAGTCATGTCCATTTGTACCTGGATGTTTCCCTTAATATAACTCATATTCTTGAACATATCTGTTTTTCACCTTTTATTGTCTTCTTCCACTTCTTTACATTGCTCATTTATACATCCCTCCTGAACTACTCTTGCTATTATATATGAAGGTCTGCAGTATGTTTTACATGTTTTATGTTTTTTGATATTTTTCCAAAAATTCGTGTCTCTTCAAGAAGACAAAATATTGTAATTCAATGGTTTTCTCTCTTTACACACATTTTTCTAGATGCTGAACTCTATTTACATGGAGGACAGGAAATCTCCCTTTTGTAAATGCTGCAGCCATGGCATTTGTTCCCTGTTACCAACCATTGAATGAGTATAAATCTCCATTGTCCAACACAGCCTCTCATGTAGGTATCCTCAGCTGCTATGACTGATGCAAACAGTATAAAATAGCACACTGCTTCCCATGATAAACAGTTAATGTGTTATATCATCAAACGATTTGTAGAAAACTATACATGAGTGGACAGTAAGTCAATCTCTTTACCAAATCTTTGTTTTGTGAGTGTAACACTAAGTATTTTGTAATTACCTTTATTTTCCCATGATGCACTGTAATATATGTCACAAACTTTCAGTCATGCTAGTGTTCACGTCTTAAGTGAATTAGTAAGTACCATTCTTCTTGGATGTCTTTCTTCAAATAAATCAATTACTGAAGAATAGTCTATCAGGATGTCTCTATGCATGAATAACAACACTAAACTATTAACATGCTCTTGTCCCATGGTACTCTAGAGTTCAGACTTTATCAGTTTTTAAAGCTGAATTAGCTCTCTGTACTCCAGCATTTGTGACTGGAGTGAGTAAGAGGGTATTTAATATGAATGAAATGTTTGGGAACATGTTGACATTTGTTTGTGAATATGTCTGCTTCGAGTCATTTGGCAGTGCAGAACTGGCTGATAAAGATTCCCATGTCCTTTTCCGCAGTCTGAGCTCTTGGTGGAATGTTGTCAGTGAAGGTAAGTGAATTCTCTCTTTCTAATGTTAAGCTGCTCAAGTTTGATGAAATTAGTGTGAATCCTAGAATACTTGTTGATGCCATTGTAGTGAATCAGCTGGAAATTTCATGAATAAAGTGATCCACAAAGGGAATAAAAATTGCTCTTCTCCAATACACTTCTGAAGTCTCTCCACCAACATTGTTCCTCATAGTTTGTTTGTTTGTTACAGAAACGTGGAAGGGGTAATTCAGCCTTACTGCAGAAGCTCCAGATTTCTGACATATCTCTTAAAATATTTCTAAACCAATTCTCAATGTTTGCACAAATAGCCCACAGCTCATCAAGCAGACAGCTAACTTGCTCATATGCATACAGTATGTCTTGTGATGATCCTTGCAGACGTTTGCCAAGGGGCTTAGTAAAGCCAAACAAGAACCTTGCTGATTGGAAAGAAACAATAATTGAACTATAAAGTTCACTGGCATCTGTCAAAGTTTTTCCATCCCAGTGTGGTCCCCTGTTATTCATAATATTGTCTAAACAGTGAAGGAGTGCTTCATAGATATGATAGAAGTCATCAAAGCCTGTATGTCTCTCCACCCATCTGGCCTCGCACAGAAACTTAAGCTTTTGTTTTTCTATTGGGTTTTGGCCACTTGCCTTTCACTGTAAATTCATGTACTGCACTGATTCCTCTAGACATCTTTGCCTTTTTGGGGAGTGCTTGAAAAACAAACCAACTTATTTCACTACATTTAACATAATTCATGGTGACTAGCACAATGGAAAAAAATAGCATGTGGTACTTTTTCTTGAAACAAAGCTGCACAGCCATTCTGTGCTCCAGCCATGTTTCCAGCACCATCATACCCTTAAGCTCTGCAGTGCTCAAGATTCAATTTTAACTTTTTTAGGCATGCAACCAACTTATTGCAGATCTCCTCTCCAATCACAGATTCACAGGCAATAAACTTTATGAATCTCTCCACAGGATGGCCATTCTTCACATATTGCAGTACAACTCCATATTGTTCCCAGTTACTTATATCTGCAATGGCATCTGCTTGGATGGAATAAAAGGGTTCAAGAGGCTGTTGTTTAATATCCTTTATTATCTGCTGTTGAATGTATTCTTTAATACACTCTAGCAATTCATTCTGCACTTTTTTTGAAATATATGTTGCATTCGTTTGACATGTCTGCAAGTGGGTTTGTAAGTCTCTGTCACCAGCATCAATTTGGAAATCAACTAGAGATCTGAAGTTTCCTTGTTGATGGTGCAGTCAGATGTGCAGTCATCTCTCTGTCCACGGAGTGCTATCCCTTGCCTTCAGTACTCCAGACACTTTATAATAAAGGTTAGTAGACCTCTGGTTTGGCCACCTGCAGTCATGTAGCATCTGAAATTGCAAAGTCAACTTGTTACCTTTGATTCACTTGTGATTCTGAAAGCATGTAATTTTGCCTCAGATTTCTTGTGGTATTCTAATTCTGAGTGTCGCTGAATATCAGCTTTAGCATGCTTCCAGTTACAGTATGGCTGCTCAATGAATAGCTTTACCTGTTCTGTCTGTGCTGGTGTTGGAAATAACACACAGGCTAAACAATACAGCTGAATATGCCAGAAAATTAAACTGATCTAGCCACGACAGCTAACATTGGTGGAGGGAACTTCCCAATTTTCTTCTTTTTTCTGTGAAGGCTTTGAGTGGAAAATGTAAACTGTTATGTGGTTTGCAATGATTTATGACAATGACTTTCTCCTTATCTGCAGTATTAGTACATGTGATGTACTCACCAATATCCATCAGTGGTTGTGTCACTGATTTCATCTGACTGTTTCGTACTGACATAACTGACTACACTTATGGTACTTCTCTCACCTTCTATGTTATCCCATGAGCTGCTGACTTCAGCGATAGTATTACCTTGACTGACTTCTTTGAAGGCACTACATTCATTAACTGTGTTTTCTGTGTCATCAAGCACACATGACTGACTGCTGGTTTAAAAAATCAAAACAAATATCAAAAGGATGATAACTTCCCTAACAGTACAGCAAAATAAAATACAACTACATTTGCCTCCACTGAAGAGCAGAACATACCATTACGGAAACAAAAGGTTTTATTAAGAAAAACATCACAGGAAAATACAATATATAGACTGGATGCCTGCAAACCCACAAGAAATTGTTTACCAACAAATTGCAAGAAACTGTGTACCAGCAAGGATTATTAAGATGTTTATCTCACATGAGCTATTTCCTTGATATATAAACAAGTCAAAATTTTAGGATCTTTCAGTTCATTTTCCATTCATTACCTGATTTCCTTTCAAAACTGACTCAGTAAAATTTATGAAATCCCTAATTCACAGAATCCTAGGCAAATACTTTAGCACAGGAAATAAAGTGTCACATACATCTGGAGTATCTAACATAAACATCCAGAGAACAGGACATTATCCTCCACTTTGGTGCTACTTTCACCCACAATGACTTATCCTCAGAGACTGAACCTTTTCCATGTTTTATGACCTTGGCTCCTGAAGACATGGCAGCACTTTTTTCTGACTAGGGTTACCACCTGTCCCACTTTGCCAGGGACAGTCCCTCTTTGGGCAGTTGTGTCCTGACAAAAAATTGTAAAAATGGCAAATGTCCTGAGATTTTAGGACAAAAGTATTTCTTATATTTATGTAATAGTTGCATAAAACAGTTATTCTATATCTAAAATACCTAAATGTTATAAGAAACAGAATAAGCAACTAAAATGCTACAAGAATAAGCTTTTATTTAGGCAAAAAATTAAGTTCTAACCTGGTCTCCTGACTGTGGGTATGTGTCGGCCTGTAAAATCTGACGTTTGCACCAAAAATGTCCCAATTTGGCCATTTGAAAAGGTGGCAACCCTATTCCTGACATACTGCAGCTCATTTCAATACAATAATTAACTGCTTCTCTATCTAATGTACAAAATAAAACAAAGCCAAGTACTAAGTAACTGCTTCTGTATCTAATGTACAAAATAAAACAATGTCAAGTTCTACTCACTTAGCCAATGGCCACAACAACACATGTTCATTATGCTGAAGAAAGAAAGCATATAAAACACTTCACAAATGAATGCATGATCTGTTCTCTGCTTTGGCATGTTGAAATTGCTTTACAAACCTGTTCCTGTCTGTGGGTGTTATACTATTCAGGTTATCTTTGTCACTGCTAGAAATGAATTGTGCTCTGACACTACATTTCCCAATTAATTTAACTATCTGTCATAACTGTAAGAATATCTGGAATACATAACTCATTAACATCTATGTAGAATGGAATGTTACACTTCTGTCAGCCTACAGACATCCTTGCATTACACAGCATTTTCTGAAGAAATAAGCTTAAAAGGTATAAGAAAAACAACTGTAAATATTTTGTAAGCAAGGACAGATATTAAAATGTAGAAATAGCAATGCTATGAGTAGGAAATATTCCTTACTGTGATAATACTACAGTCATAGGGTGGAATTCAATAAAGCCTACACAGAGCAATTCTCAATGTAGGAATAGTGTTATGGCATGAACATGGAACATGGCTGCTGAGCAATCCGGGAAACAGGGCTGAGGGGCATGCATGAGCGTACAGGCACGGAGGTTTCCATGGAATGCAAATCACCTCATAACCTGGTGAAAAACATGCAAATGAGGTTGATTTGCAATTCAACAAGCAGAAAGGCACCTGTTAGAAAAAATATGTATTAATATGTATATTAGTGCTATTAAAAGCCCAAAAGGGTTAACACATTTATTCTATTTCATACTGCATAAATCCATATAAACTGCGAATGCTTTCTGACCTTGTATTTTGTCAGCACAGCTGAAATCTTGCTTATGCCTTTGGAAATTTACTGAGAAGCAGATGATTTTCTGCTGGGTTAGGAAAATAATGAATAGAACAATACAGTTTCTATAATGTTATTAAACTTAGACAATTAGATCTGTTTGTGCTATGAGAACATACACAGCTGCGGGAAGGATAGATAAGTAGAACAAAGACTGCTTGAAGAATATGAACTATAATCTGTGTTTGCTTTGTGTTTGTATTAGCAGAGTACCTTGAAATGTAACACAGGACTGTAGAAATATTTGTAACTAGCTAGTGGTCTCCAAGGCCATGTTATTTTTCAAAAAGTTTCTCACAAACCTAGTAATGTAATGTCATGTCAGCAGAAAATCATGAACAATATCTACTGTGAAAAACAATATTGTAGGTTTGTATTTGATTACGTCAGCTTTAGAAGGCAATGTCTTGTAAAACAGTATAAGAATGGCTTCACTTCCTGTTACTAATCAGACAAACTCTGTATTTTTGCATGTTTTTGTCTCCTTGCTGCAAGAATTAGAAGTGCCTTAACCTGAACCTTACGTGTATTGGTCTTTGAAGTTTTTTCCTTTGATAGATTGGTCCTTCGGACCGGAAACCTTCACTTCGCCTCGGATCAGACAGGCCAGGTGGCTTGAAACTGTACAGGGAAGAAACCACATCGGTTCTTCGTATCTGAAAAGACCTCCGACTGAATTGTCATACAAAAGAGGCCAACCACTTTCTGATCTGTGACTGAAGGACGGGTTTACCTCGAACCAGGTGATCAATCACGAAGGCTCAGGTAAAGTGAATTTACCTTCTCTTTTTCTGTTTTAGATCAGGGACTTGATTAGCATTGTTTTGTCAGGAGATTTGTTTTGTACAGATCAGGGATGAAAAGATTGCTGTCTTGTCATAGATCAGGCAAACAGAATAGGTAGGCAGTCATTCTGGAGAGACTATAAAAAACCCCGTGGTGCCACGTAAAAGATAAGCAGGGTTACATAACATTCTAAAGGTTAGGACAAAATGGAAAATAAGTGCACAAAAAGATCCCAAACTCCGCCATTAACCGAAGACGCGAAATATATGCAATCACAATGTGCCGATAATGTTAAATACTACTCAAAATGGGTTAATAAGTATGAATTCAATGGTAAATTAGAAAAATCCTTGCTCATTAAACTTGTCAAACAGCTTAAAACTGATTCCAGAGGTCGGGTAAAAAAGCAATGTCGATTAGGAATTCCTCAGGCACACAGGTGGATTGAGGAAGCAAACCGTAGGGAACAAAAGAGTAATAATTCATAAGCAATGTTTTTAGATAAAGAGGACAATAACTTAGTAATAGCATCAGCCCCTCTACCTCCCTTACCAGAATATGAGGCAAGTGAACAAGTTAGTCCACCCCTGCGATATCCTGCTATCACTGTAAGTAGAGACACTACAAAAGCAACACTGTTTGTTAGAGATCCCGTTGAGACCAGGTCTCGAACACGGACAGGAAACTCAAAAGGGGACATTGAGTTATATCAAATGGGTAGAAATTCACAATATATGAGTAAAGAAGAAATATGCCCACTTATAGAAGTACCTAATCCTCAGGCAGGACAAGAAGGATAGGACCCAACACTCCTAGTGTACAGACCGTGGACACAGGAAGATATCCGGAAAGCCACTGAGGGAATTCCCCATCCAAAAGTTAATTTTAAAAAATTGTTAGAAGACTTACAAGGCATGAGGTTAAGTTATAACCTAAACGGAGAAGAAGTAGAAAAAGTAGTCAGACAAATCGTGGGACCTGACTGGCACATGATCAGTGGCAACTGGAATCCCCGTGATGCAGAACACAAACCCCTCCCACATAGCAGCACGGAGCTAGACAACAGAGTGAAAGGTCTTACAGACCGAATCTCTGAGAAATGGAAGCCTAGGGCAGACTGGACTTGCATTAATCAATGCATCCAACAAGAAGGTGAAACTGTTGACAGATATTATGCTAGATTATTAGAGTGTTTTAATAACCATTGCGGAATGCAGGTTCCTGAAGATCAAACACATGATTCCCCATATGAGCAGCAATTAAAGAATGCATTTTTAAAAGGCAGTATTGCACCCATAAGCAGCTTTATCACAAAGTACATGGTAGATCATCGTACAAGCAGATTACAGTCATTGCTTGAATATGCTAGGCATGCTGAAAGGCATTTTAATAGCAAAAAGAAAAAGAAAGCCCAAGTATTTTCTGTAGAAGATGGAGCAGAAGTTTATGTAGTACAGTCTGGGAAAAAGGGCAAGAAAAATGCCCAGGGAAACAAACAATCTGATCAACGATCAGAGGACTTTGAGGGACGAAAGAAAAGGGAGGAGTGCTTTAAATGTGGTAAGAAAGGACACTTGGCAAGGGATTGCAAGAAAAACAAGAAGGCAACTACGGAAGATAAGGAGGGTGAGGACTGACTATATGGTAGTCAGGAATCACTAGAAGGGGATAGTGGAGAAAGGACAAATGATAATGTGATAGAGGGAGTAGAGGATGTGACAGAAGAAATAGAGGAAGGGCAAGAAGTTACGGATAGTGAAGAAAATGAAATATTGGATTTGGCTTTATTGAGCTTAGAGCTCTATTTAGCAGACACAAAACCAGAAGTCATACTCCTGGTAGAAGGGAGGGAAGTCACATTTTTGTGTGACTCTGGGGGCCTCACGGACCCTGATACATCCCTCCAAACTGCCAGAGAACTCAGAGTCACCTGATTACATATTTGGTGAAAGCAGCTAATGGACAGCTGTATCGAGAGCCCCTCTCCCATAACATTGCAATTACTGATCCTGTTTCAGGATTGACCCAGAAAAGTAAAATTGTTGTTTCTGCAAAATGCCCAGTAAACCTCTTGGGCAGAGACCTTATGCAGTTATTTGGTATAGCAGTAGTTCCAACTATGCAGGGTATGGAAGCACAGTGACAAATTGATACTTTTGCAGTGCGATCGGAGGGTGAAACATTTTATTGGTACAGCCAGGACTTGGTTACGACTAGTCCAGGGGCAGTAACCGAAGAGCTGATGAACATAGCCATCAGCAAGTTCTCCTCCCTTGACACTGATAAACAACATTTGTTGCACTGTACTCTGTATTATTGTAGTACACCAGGACCTGACAAGCAATATGAGCAAGAGTTGTTTAGAAACCGTGCAAACAGGTTAGTATTACGTAATCTGTACTGGGACATAGAAGGGAACAGTGTAGTTAGCTGTTCATTGCCCCAGGAATTCTTTGCGCTTTACAAATCTAATCGATTAGCACATGTTAGCTTGACTAAGGACAAGAATGTAAAATGGGCCGACTTAGGAGAAAAAGTCACGAGATGGGAAAAACAGTGTTAGAGCTGTCAGAACAGGGAGTACAAAAGCAGAAGTTAAATTGGATAACACAGACACACCCAGCTGTACACTTGCAGTCTAGCGAGGACAGCTGATTAGTACTCTTGTTGAAAGAGGAAGAATATTCCTTACAAAGCATACCAGAAACTCTCTGGTCAACAGGCAAATCAGATGTAGGACTTATTCGTACAGCAGGACCAGTTACTATCACGCCAAAGTCAGCATTTAGACCACAGAAGAGACAATATCCCTTATGAAAAGATGCAGAGGTAGGAATCAAACCTATAATAGCAGCTTTACTTAAGGAAGGAGTACTGGTGGAATCTCCTGATTCACCATGTAACACACCCTTATTTCCTGTTAGGAAAGCAAATGGAGAATGGCGTATGGTCCAAGATTTACAAGCTGTAAATGATGCAGTAATACCCAGGGCACCTATGGTGCCAGATCCACACACCCTGTTGAATGATTTAAAACCTCAAAAGAAATATTTTTCTGTGGTAGATATCAGCAATGCGTTCTTTTTGATACCAATACACCCTGACAGCCAACATTGGTTTGCATTCACATTTCAGGGGAAAAGATACACATACACGCGACTACCACAGGGATATTGTGAAAATCCGACAATATTTTCACAAGAGATGGCAAGCAACTTGGCGGGATTTATCCCACCGAGAGGCAGTCAGATTTTACTTTATGTTGATGACATCCTGCTGGCAGCCCCCACCCAGCAAGATTGCAAAGAAGATACTATAACGTTATTACAATTTTTAGCCACTCAAGGACATAAAGTAAACAAAAATAAATTGCAGCTTTGGAAAAAGTGAGTTAAATACCTAGGATATGTAATATCCAAAGAGGGTAGAACATTAGATGAGGACAGAAAAATAGCGATTTTGCAAGCACCAAACCCCACTACCAAGAAGGAAATGATGTCCTTCCTGGGTACGACCAATTTTTGTCGGAGCTGGATTCCAAACTATGCCTTGGAATCTGCACCTCTGACTAACTTAATATACAAGAAGCCTATGGCAGCACAAGATTTATTACAATGGACACCAGAAGCAGAATCTGCTTTCTGCAAATTGAAACAGTTGATAGCATCCTCATTAGTTTTAGGATTACCAAACTATCATAAACGATTTTTCCAAACTGTAGATTGTAAGCAAGGTTATATGACATCAGTGTTAACACAACAGCTTGGGGACAAGCAACGCCCCATTGCTTACTATTCATCACAACTGGACCCAGTGGCACAGTCTTTACCCCACTGTGTACAAGCAGTAGTTGCAGCTGCAATGGGAGTGCAGGCTTCGGCCTCAGTAGTGTTGTTCCACCCTCTCACATTGAGAGTGCCTCATGCAGTTGCGATTATTTTACTGCAAGAAAAAGTAGCATATCTTTCTCCTGCTAGGCATATTTCCTGTATGACTATATTGTTGAGCCAACCTCATATGACAATTGAATGATGCACGACTTTGAATCCATCTACCTTGCTTCCAACTCCTGCAGATGGCACACCACACAGCTGCCAGCAGGAGATTGAGCAAAAGACACTGCCTAGAAAAGATCTTACGGATGTTCCCTTAGATCATGCCGAGGTGACATATTATGTGGATGGCTCATGCAAAAGGGGTCCCACAGGACAGAACCTAGTAGGATATGCAGTAGTTTCTGATACTGAGATTATAGAAGCAAAATCTTTACCACACAATTTATCTGCACAGGCAGCAGAACTGATTGCCTTGACACGGGCATGTACCTTAGCAAAGGGTAAATGTGTGAACATTTTTACTGATAGCCAGTACGCTTTTTCTACTGTACATGTTTTTGCGCAACAGTGGAAAAATCGAGGAATGATAACATCTACAGGCAAACCAATCAATCATGCACAGTTTATTTTAGATCTTTTTGAATCTATTCAGTTACCTCAGAAAGTAGCTATTTGTAAATGCATAGCTCATACCAAGCAACAGGATAGAATTTCAAAAGTTAATGAGAGAGCCGATACAGCTGCAAAGCAGGCAGCTTCAGCTTCAGAAGTATTTCTTTTGAATGAGGAATTACAACCTTCTGAGATTTTAGACTTAGAAATGTTAAAAACAATGCAGACACTTACTACGCAAGTTGAGAAACAGAGATGGATAAAACGAGGAGCAATTCTCGAGAAAGGGCTGTACATCTTCAAAGAGGGAAAACCAATATTGCCATCTAACTTGTTTAGATATGCAGCTTTGTTGAGCCATGGGCAGTGCCATGTCTCAACAGGGGGGATGGTACAGTTAGTGAACCGGGTGTTCACAACATATGGATTCATAAACTACACTAAAAAGTTTTGTTCGTCATGTCACGTTTGTAATAAACATCATGCACAAGGGGTGTTAAAGCCCAAGCAAGGGAGTTTCCCTATACCACCATATCCGTTCCATAATATCTGTATGGATTTCATAGAACTGAACAAATGCAAAAATAAGAAGTATTGTCTTGTCATTCTAGATATGTTTTCCAAATGGGTGAAAGCTTTTCCGACCAAAAATCCAGACGCAGCTACTGTTGCGAAAACCCTTGTTAAAGAAATCATTCCTAGATTTGGCATACCAGAAAGGATCTACAGTGACAATGGTACACATTTTGTAAATCAAACCATACAACAGCTGAGCAGGTATTTTGGAATTTCTTTGAAAAATCATTGTGCGTATCACCCTGAATCTGCAGGATTGGTAGAGAGACACAATGGAACATTGAAGAATAAGTTAAGGAAGCTTATAGAGGAAACACATAGAAACTGGGTGTACTGTCTGTGCCTGGCACTGTTGAGCATGAGAACTGTTCTGAATGCAAAGGGATTGGCTCCTTTTGAGAAGTTATTTGGATGAGCGTATTATATACCTCAGTGGAAACCTCTCATGCCCGCAGACTAGGAAGCCGACTGTACACTTACTGAGTATATGAGAAACTTGTTGAATTCTAAACATCTGTTACAGTTAAATTCTGTTTCAGATAAAGAACAAACCAGAGCATCCAAAGCAGCAATAGTCCCAGGCACGTGGGTCTGGGTGAAGGCCATCAAAAAGAAGAACTGGACGACACCAAAGTGGGAAGGCCCATTCCAAGTGTTACTGTCAACACCCACCACAGTCAAGATTGCGGAGCGATCATCTTGGATTCAACTGACACACTGCAAACTGGTGAAATACTTTGAACTGGACAAAAATCTTGTCACTGTTGCACAACAAGAATAAAACTGACAAAATCCAGAGCAAACAGGAATGCAGAACAACCATAGAAGTATTGCATGATCATCCTGTTAACTATACTGGTAACACTAATCTCTTTGTTGTGGCCTTTCCTTTTTCCAGCCACACAAGCTGAACTGAATAAAAGTGATACATTACTCATAGACTGGCACACAAACTTTAACACTTACCAAGCAATTAAATATGTGTATGCTGAGACTTTTAATGTTTCGAATTGTTGGATCTGTACAGCTTTACCGACAGCATACGGGGGAATATTAATGACTGCAGTTCCCCTAGGGGTCAATGAGACCTGGGAAAACTTAATTTATGACACCACAACCATTAAATCACAAGATAAAATAGCATTGCACTTGTCTGTTCCACAGAAGGGAAATGTGTGTTTCTACAAAAATGATACTGTTCAGGTGGGTTGGAGCAATTGCAATGTGACAGTTCCTTACAAATGTTACACTAAAGCAAATAATGCATGTTCTTATTGTAATACAAACTATGATTCATTTCTTGAATTGATGCATAAAACAATTAATGAAGTACAACATAATGATGTTCTTTTTAAGCAACTGTCTATAATTGATAGGAAAATGTTTCATGCAGGGCAAGTATATGTTAATAGCAAGGTTACTACTAAGGTAGAGGATTGTTATTCTGTGTGTGGCAAAAAGGCATACAAATGGTTACCTGAGAATAGGTCCGGCAGTTGTTTTTTGGGTTACCTGGTTCCGGCCATATGACACACTGCAGTTTTGCCTCGAGGTAAAATTCAAAATGCCAGAGAGGTCACCAAGAAACCTGTCAAGAAACCTGAGAATCCAGTGGGACAAATCATGGCAGGCTGGAGAAATCATCATTCCATGGGTGATAAACTGACACATATGGACTTGAGTGATACTGTTATATCGTGGGCCGGCATATTACCAGCATATGGAGCAGTGAAATCGATTTGGGAGCTGAGAAAACTGTCTAAACTCCTCGAAGTAATGAGCAATGCAACTTTTTCCACTCTAGAATTAGTAACTGATGAACTGAATGCTATGAGAACTGTGGTGCTTCAAAACCGCATGGCTCTTGACTTCACCCTAGCGGCGAGAGGTGGTACGTGTGCTTTAATCCAAGAAGAGTGCTGTTTGAATATTCCTAAGAACCAGCATGAGATAGACAACCATCTTGAGGTGATTCAGCAAGTGTCGGCCATGACCAAACCAGGCCCAAACCCACTGATGGACTTTTTCCAGAAATGGTTTGAGGGGTGGGGTACCATCCTAATGAACATCTTGACTGCCATTTATGTAGGTATGCTCCTGTTGGGAGTATGTGTTTGTTGTGGCATCCCCTGCATGAAAATATTGATCAAAGATTTTATAGACATGTCGGTTTCTGAAACCTTATATCAAAGTACTGAGTTTGAAGAACTGTTAAAGACTGAAATGCTTTCATAAGTTAAACTGAATAACTCTCTTAACTGCAAATCCTGAATGGAAGAGGTTAGGAGAAGAAACAAACTGTTTATGCTTGTGAAAGTAGAATAAAAGTATTAATAGGGGGGAAATGTTAGAAAAAATATGTATTAATGTGTATATTAGTGCTTTTAAAAGCTCAAAAGGGTTAACACATTTATTATATTTCATACTGCATAAATCCATATAAACTGTGAATGCTTTCTGACCTTGTATTTTGTCAGCACAGCTGAAATCTTGCTTATGCCTTTGGAAATTTACTGAGAAGCAGATGATTTTCTGCTGGGTTAGGAAAATAATGAATAGAACAATACCATTTCCATAATGTTATTAAACTTAGACAGTTAGCTCTGTTTGTGCTATGAGAGCATACACAGCTGCAGGAAGGATAGATGAGTAGAACAAAGACTGCTTGAAGAATATGAACTATAATATGTGTTTGCTTTGTGCTTGAATTAGCAGAGTACCTTGAAATGTAACACAGCACTGTAGAAATAATTGTAACTAGCTAGTGGTCTCCAAGGCCATGTTATTTTTCAAAAAGTTTCTCACAAACCTAGTAATGTAATGTCATGTCAGCAGAAAATCATGAACAATATCTATTGTGAAAAACAATATTGTAGGCTTGTATTTGATTACATCAGCTTTAGAAGGCAATGTCTTGTAAAACAGTATAAGAATGGCTTCACTTCCTGTTACTAATCAGCAAACTCTGTATTTTTGCATGTTTTTGTCTCCTTGCTGCAAGAATTAGAAGTGCCTTAACCTGAACCTTACGTGTATTGGTCTTTGAAGTTTTTTCCTTTGACAGCACCCTTATAGGTGCTGTGTCAGTATAAGAAATGTATGTGGTTACAAACTGTGTACCGGAGTGTACATTTTAAACAGGGTCTGCAAAAGCCCCAGAAAAGGTGGATATTGCACAGTAGGCATGCAAACGGCCAAAATTATGGCCAGTGATTTAAAAAGTGATGCAATTTATGAAAAACTATAAATTTGTTTAATACATATATCACATGTAAGTGGCCCTCAGCAACGTGCAAACATACTCTTATGCAAAAATAAAAAATAAAAAAGTGTAAAAAATGAAATTTAGGCATATGCAAAAACTATTCATTATACTGCTCAGCATGCAAAGTCATACAATGGCAGGTTATAGTGGTTGCTAAGGAGATAGGCCCTGGTGTAGACTAGTATCTAGGGTATACTCAATTAGGTGTATGTAAATGAGCCAGGGTTATTGAATAGTAAAAATGGCCACAGTGTCTGTAGGTACAAACCATGGTAGGGCTAGAACCATGTTAGAGTAGGCAGAACAGATAGCTGACATCAAAAGGGGGTGTGTCATGCCATGTTTAAGCAAATTGGAACTTAATGGTACCTGTTTGCACTCAGCTAAGCAGGAACAGAAGAGGGAAGAGACACACAGGTCCTCACCATTGCCAAGGTTTCCACAGGCACAGGGGGACTCAGAAGAGGAACCCCCTGAGCCTGGTCCTGTAGGCAGACATAGGTGTGCCTAGTACACCCTGGCCTTGGCAAAGAGGCAATGGATAGCACATGCACTGACAACCTAGAGACCCATAAACTAACACCTGATTCTAACTCACACACATAGTAAAAAGGATGCCAGCTACACCACACTGCCTGTACCTTACCATGTACAGGCTGTGTACTGCATGCATCCAACAGAGTCAGCCCTGAAGCACTGTTCTCTCAACTGCTGCAGGCACAAGGTAAGTCACCCTTCTTAACAACAAATTAATGGGGTGGTAGACTGTGATAGCATATGTATGATATTGCTGCATGTATGCAAGGGAATGGAGTGGGCTACTGGGATAGCAGCAAACAACTGACAGCTATGTGGGACAATATGAACTCTCTGCCAAATACTAGCTGCCCCAGAATATGCAGTAAGCCCCAAGCCATCAAATCCCACTGCACTATGTGAGGGAATTACAAACAGTAGGGTCGTAGGACAGATGCGTGGATGTTAATGTTGGAATCCCTTACATACCTCTCAACCTCTTAGAGCAAGAAATCTGGAAGAAGCCATAAATAAAAGTCAGTCAAAGGCCCAAAAAGAGAGACAATTTTTAAATATTGCACTTACAAACTTAGAAAGTTGATAGAATAACAGGTTTTGCATTAGCATGAATTTTCTTAAAGGTATGAAGTCTGAAACTCAAATGTCTGTCATTATTTTCCAACTTCAGTCTTTAATGATTTGCCAGCAATTTACCAGAAAACCATGATTTTATGAAAAATGGACCAAAAATATGAGGCAAACATCTGGACATTCTGCGAAAATCTGTACATTTGAGAGGTATGGTCCCCTACTCCCAACACACCCATGTTCCCATACAACTTCAGTAACATTTATGTTTGTAAGGGAATAGCAGCAGACCACACATTCCCAGGGCTGTTCCAATCAACTTGCAAGCATGTTTCATTTCCACAATATGCAGGGGTCAATGAGCTATGTATCTGTGTGGTTAATAGTGTCAGAAAGTAGACTGAACTGACTGGCGGCTGTCGTGGCTTAGTGAGCTAAGTACATTACTGTGGTTGATAGGGTCCATGGTTCAAGACTGGCTGTGCTACTCCTTTGCATGTGAGCTACATCTATGGTAGGAGTTCCACAGCCTGTCCAGATGTCAGTATTTATTAGTGCAAGAAAGCTGGACAAAGCCGGAGACAATAGAGGGACAAGGGGCCACAGATATGGACAGTACACAGTTCTGAGTAACCAAGATGGTAGCTAGTAGAACAGCAGGTTGTGACAAGTCATTGTAGTGCCAGGATATAAAGGCTGCCACGTAACTGTGTCAGTACTGACAACAAGTCAGTGGGCACCATCCATATCCCACAAATGACAGGGTTTCGCAGAATGCCCATATGTATGCCTCATATATCTATTCCATTTGCCATAACATTGCATTTGTATGGCAAATCAATAAAGGTTGATGCATATCTCCCAAATGTACTGAATTACTCGGTTTTTACCGAGTTTTGGGGTCCAAATAATGGGGTGTCACAATTCCTGAGTGGCACCCGTTAATTTCCGAATTTTTGCTGGTGTTTTTATTTTAAATTTTTTTCCTGCTTTTCAGCTGATGTCATCACATGTGCAATGACGTCAGCTCATGAAACGGCCTGCCATCCTGTCCGCATTGAGCTCAAGGGCTCAATGTGCATACATTTCCAGCTGTTCAAGGGTTCCTTAACAGTTAACAAAACAAGCAAGGATGAACAGATCTGCCATTTTAAGAAGCTGCAAGGTATTTTGCTGCCTACAGAGGAATGAAGCAGAGCTGTCATTTATGCTGAATTGGATAGAGCTGCCGTTTTCAGGAAGAAGCTGCAAGGTATTATGTTGCTTACAGATGAATGGAGCAGAGCTGTCGTTTATGTTGAATGGATGGAGCAGAGGAGCTGATGGATAGAGCTGCCAGAATGGATGGTGTAGAGCTGCCATTTTCATATGCTGTGAGGTATTTATGTTTACAGACAGATAAGAAGTGTGTGTGATGCTGGCTGCCATTTTCATATGCTGCGAGAGCCGGAATGGATGATGTAGCACTGCCATTTTCATATGCGAGACAGAGAAGAAGGTGTGTGTGTGTGTGTGTGTGTGTGTGTGTGTGTGTGTGTGTGTGTGTGTGTGTGTGTGTGTGTGTGTGTGTGCATGTGAGAGAGAGAGTGCGTGTGTATAAAAGTATCCAGGGCACAAGTTCTAACTAAATTGTAAAATTGTATGCGACAAAACAGCTGTTTAGAATGTGAATGCATATTATTCGCATTCAGGGTCTCTTCAATGATTTTTATGTCTGCTTGTGTTCAGCAAAAATCACTGGTTTTCATTGTATCTGGGAATTGTAATATCAAAAGCATTTTGGTGTTGATTATGAACAGTGTTATCATTCTGTGATAAATAAAGGCAGAGTAAATAAGTGATAGTCAGCTGAAACACAGCTTGTACATTAATAAATTAAGATGGAGCATAAAGAATTAAATGATCTACTGTAAATGTTAGTGTATGTAAAAATCTTAGCACTACATTATTGTTAAGACAGTCATTCTGCAACACTGGTATAGAAGGCTTGTATATATATGTGTATATATATATATATATATATATATATATATTCTTTTCTGTGTGAACAAGATAGCATGGACTGATGGTATTAGCATTATTTCCTCTGTGATAGCAGCCTGTCAGAATAATCTCTATTTTCAATGGAATTGAATATTCTACTGTAAAAGTCCAGTGAATTTTAATTAAAATAAATTACATTAATAAAATGAGTTTGTTCTTATTTTAAATTCCATGAATTATGTACATTTCTGAGTGTGTGTGTGTGTGTGTGTGTGTGTGTCTGTGTGTGTGTGTGTGTGTGTGTGTGTGTGTGTGTGTGTGTGTGTATATATATATATATATATATATATATATATATAGTAATATATATAAACACATACATATATATATATATATATATATATATATATGTGTGTGTGTGTGTGTGTGTGTGTATATATATATATATATATATATATATATATATATGTAAACGTATATATAAACACATACATATATATATATATATATATATATATATATATATGTGTGTGTGTGTGTGTGTGTGTGTTATTTACACTCTATTAGTAATAATGCAGAAGAATAGTATTTTGGAGTTGTGTGCTACTAAATATCATTCATAATATACTTGTGTCTATGAGTCCCATATATAAAGATAGCATAAAATACATATGTTGAAAATGCGGAAAAAGACCACGGACTCCTTGTACCAGCAAGCAACCACAAACGTAATCTTAACGCAACTTTTATTAATTAAAAGCATTTTCGCCATACAACAGTGTGGCTTCTTCAGAGAACAAGTGTAATCACAAAATGAAAAAATGCACACCTCTTTTTAAATTGCTGAGAAGGGAAATGACATCACAGAAAGTGAGAGAGCTCAATAAGCTCGTACAATAGTAATACACATTTTTTCGAAGGGTAATCAACTAATTAGACATACTCCAGCCTAAGTATTTAAAACCTCAAGAATAATAGAAATAAAATAAAAACAAGAACTGAAAAATAGTGTATCAAAACAGCTATAAAACAAGCTACTTAGTAAAAAAAATTTTTTTTTTTTTTTTTTTTTTTTTTGTTTATCCCTGTTAAAAAGCATAACCTAAAACAAAACACCACAGGTTAGTTAAAAAAGTTCCAGTGATAAAAAAGGAAACACATTAAATTCAAAATAGAAATGTAAACAAAAATAATAAAATTGTTTTACTATAAGACAGTGTATAATGAGTGCACGAACGTGCTCTACCGCAAATAGCTCCTCATTCTAAGTACTGCAGAAATGTTGCAGTTTTCGTTTAAACCTGGATGGCAAAATGCGTCCATGCGTAATTGCCACTCAAGTTCCCTTAGTTCTAAGAGCAATGATATGGGGCCCCCCCGGATATTACTGCTAACTTGATCGATAGCCATAAATGAAAAAGAATGCCCGGGATGGGTGTCTATGTGTTTTGC
This sequence comes from Protopterus annectens, assembly GCF_019279795.1. NCBI lineage: Eukaryota > Metazoa > Chordata > Ceratodontiformes > Protopteridae > Protopterus > Protopterus annectens. Next base: position 558,372,363 of record NC_056748.1, read on the forward strand.
TAGTGCATTAGCCGCTATTTTTCTTAATAGCGTCGTATGCTCATAGACCCGGTCTCGTAGCCTGCGGTCGGTCTTGCCTAGATAGAAGGAAGGGCAACAATCACAAAGGGCCACGTATACAACAGATCTGCTCTCACAATTAAGTGGAAATTTAATTGTGTACTTCTTGTCCCTTATTGTATAAGTCTGGCCAGCCCTCATTTTGTGGCACCAATTGCAGAACCCACATGGGTACATACCTGTCCGCCTATTAAAACTTTTTTTGGAAAAATCCCTTTGAAGAAGTTCTTTGAGGTTGTTGTTCCTTTTAAAGACGAAGTTGGGAAACAAACCCAGTTTCTCTGTAAGTTCTGAGCTTCCCAAAATAAATTGCCAGTTCTTACTTATTAGTGAAGTGATAGTCCTGGAATTAAGACTAAAGGTGGTAACATAGCTGATTGAAAATTGACATCCATTACTATTCCTGGTAGTGTCACTATGTGGAATAGTGTTACCAGGGGATACCTGAGAGACAACATTGGGACTATGATGGAATGAAGGTTGACCCTGAAGGATGGGTTTATAAAACCCATTCATCCTTTTAACTTTAACTTCTGATGTAATTTCATCCACTAGATGCCTAGGGTAGCCCCTGTTAAGGAACATATTACCCAAGGTATCACATTCACTCTGGAAAGCCGCAAAATCACTGCACATTCGACCTGCCCGCACCATTTGCCCCTTCACAATAGATCTCTTTTGTTTGAAGGGGTGGTGGCTGGAGAAGTGCAGGAAAGAGTTGCAATATGTCGGCTTTCTATAAACACTAGAGGTGTAAGTGTTAACATTTTTCTTAAGTTTCACGTCAAGGTAATCAATCTCACATACTGAAAACTTCGATGTGAATTTTAAGAACTCTGTTGTACCGTTTAAAAAATGTACAAATTGGGAAGCCTCCATATTTGTACCACGAAAAAGGATGAAAATGTCGTCAAGATATCTTGTATAAAATTGCAGGTACCGCATCTGGTCGACGGACGAGAAAAGAAAATTCTTTTCCCAATATCCCATGAAGAGGTTGGCCACGGCGGCACCACAAGGGGAGCCCATCGCCACACCTTTTTTCTGTAAGAAGTATTTCTTATCAAACAGAAAGTAGTTTGATGACAGTACCACATCCAAGATTTCTATGACGAGATCAACCTCGGTTTTTGGCGCTCCAAGGTCTATGAGGAGAAGGGCTATCCATTCCAAAGCTTCCTGGTGTGGAATGGAAGTATACAAATCCACAACGTCGATGGTGAGAAAATTGTTCTCATCATCATATGGTATGTTGTTAAGATTTCGCAGGAAAGTCCAGGAGTCTTTGCATACTCCATCAAGGTTCTTCAGGTATTTTGACAGGATCCTATCCACTAGTTTAGCAATAGGATACGTCATGGATGATCTACCGTCAACCAACGCTCGCATAGGTGGGTTGTTGACATCCTTATGAACCTTGGGTATGCCGAACATTACTGGAATTTTTGGCAACGTGATATCTATGTAATTGTAGGTTTCAAGGTCTATCTTACCTCCCAAATACAAATCACGGAAAAGCCCTCTCATCATATGATGAGTCCTGTGTATTTCATTGAGTGAAGCTGGAGCATAAGCTGGTGAATTCAATACATCAAGCATTTTCTCGATATATCTAGAGTTATCCAAAATCACTAGACCCCCTCCCTTATCAGGTTTAACTAATCTGACTGGATGATGACAAATTTCTTCCAAGAGTGAAGCTTGCTCTTTAGTAATGTTATATTTAAAGGGTTCAATGTTAAAAGAACGGTCCTTAAATGAGTGCCTAATATCAGCCTCACAAACTCTCTCAAATAACTGTAGAGAGGGATGGATGGGAGGGTTGAACACACTGGGCAACCTTAAAGAATCATCAGGCAGAGCAGAATCATTGTTGAAAAGCAACCTCAAATTTAACTTTCGAACAAAGCATTTTAGCTCTATAATTTCCTTGGAAATGTCACCCTTTTTACTGGGGACAAAAGTATAACCAAGGGCAAGTAGCTCGACAAGTTCTTCCTTTAGTTGAAGTTCTGAGAAGTTATAAATAGTAAAATCTCCTTTTTGGTTTAAGGTAATTCTTGGGGCCTCGTATTGGTCGTGAAGACTAGTAACGCTAGTCATATTAATGTTGTTTGCATCCCTTATATTACTATAAAAGGAGGGATGGTTGTCAACAGTAGTGAGATTCACAAACGTTAATTCCTGTTCTGTCTCCTGGTGTATTGTTGCCGATAATTGCGTTTGCCTAAAAAATTGTTGTTGCTCTTACTACTGCTGTCCCTATTATTTTGAATGCTTTTGTGACTAGGATTACTGTTCTTAAGCCCTTTAATTCTGTCACTGCGTCTAGGTCCCACCTCTTCCTCTCCTAAAGGGTCCTCGTCAAAAGCAGGCGTGGGGTCAGTGTTGGATGTAGGGTCAAGTTGTTCTTGGCTAGTCCTAGCAGTAGTCTTCTGAGGGTCTAACACCTGTAATTTCGGGTATGCACTGTTGTCACGGTAGGCCAGCCTATCCCTTACTAACTTTTTATTTTTATTTAATTTTAACTTAACCAGCAAGGTATCAATACTTGATAAGGTACGGTCGTAATCAAACCTATACCTTGCAAAGTTTAAGTCAGCCTTAATCTCTTTATCTAGAACATCAATTTCCTTCAATAAAACACAAACATACTGATTGTAATGTTTAACAATCAGTTCAACAATGCAAACCTTGCTGTTGGAATAAATCTTTCAAGTCCACAAAGAAATTACTGTCATTAATTAAACCAGAGGGAAAAATTACTCGAAGGCCCTTGGGACCAATTTCTCTTGAATACATTGGTTAAAGTATCCGATCTCAAGTTGCAGCTTTTTCAACTTGAGTATTTTACTGTCAAAGATTTTAGTTTATTTGTCAATAAATCATTACTTGAGGCAGTATCATGTTGGTCTGTTACATTTTCTTTAGGCTGTGAAAATTGAAAGTTATCTGTGTTGGCCATCCATTCGTAAAAAACGAATGGTGCATTTGCATTAACAATATGGTCTGAAGTTGATGCAATGTTAGCAGCTGGGGCTATCCGCTGTAAAAATTGTGCAGTCCCAGTAACCGAAACAGAATGGGCTATACCGTCACTAAAAGGACGCCCTTCTTTAAGATTTAAACCAATTCTAGCGTTAGACGCAGACCCACTATTGAGAACAGTACCTGTAGTAAGGGTAGCTCCAAGACCGCTAGTTTCCTGCACCACAGTAGTTAATCCTGAAGAAAACTGTGAGCCTTGCACGTTGGTAAGGTGAACAGGTTGTGATGCGGGTATTGATGAGCCGGAACTCATAGGAGAACTGTTGGAAGCGTTGATACCTTCAACCAACACGAACACGCTCGCCGTCCTCCCTGACCGTCAAGTCCTTCTAATAGATCGAAGCGTGCATTTAGTTTATCCAATCTTTCCGATAAGGAAAGAAGCAAAGCAGGAACATCAAGAGTTGAATTTGAAGTCACATCAGTCACATGGGCTAGAAAAGATGCGAGGGCTCCTGGGACTAACAGGACCCGTGGCCATAAATACAAACGATGAAAAAACCAAATACTACCAAACTGTTGAAAATGCGGAAAAAGACCATGGACTCCTTGTACCAGCAAGCAACCTAAGCGTAATCTTAGCAACTTTTATTAATTAAAAGCGTTTTCGCCATACAACAGTGTGGCTTCTTCAGAGAACAAGTGTAATCACAAAATGAAAAAATGCACACCTCTTTTTAAATTGCTGAGAAGGGAAATGACATCACAGAAAGTGAGAGAGCTCAATAAAAATTATTGAGCTCTCTCACTTTCTGTGATGTCATTTCCCTTCTCAGCAATTTAAAAAGAGGTGTGCATTTTTTCATTTTGTGATTACACTTGTTCTCTGAAGAAGCCACACTGTTGTATGGCGAAAACGCTTTTAATTAATAAAAGTTGCATTAAGATTACGTTTGTGGTTGCTTGCTGGTACAAGGAGTCCATGGTCTTTTTCCGCATTTTCAACAGTTTGGTAGTATTTGGTTTTTTCATCGTTTGTATTTATGGCCACGGGTCCTGTTAGTCCCAGCAGCCCTCGCATCTTTTCTAGCCCATGTGTGACTGATGTGACTTCAAATTCAACTCTTGATGTTCCTGCTTTGCTTCTTTCCTTATCGGAAAGATTGGATAAACTAAATGCACGCTTCGATCTATTAGAAGGACTTGACGGTCAGGGAGGACGGCGAGCGGTTCCTACTTCCGTGTTGGTTGAAGGTATCAACGCTTCCAACAGTTCTCCTATGAGTTCCGGCTCATCAATACCCGCAGCACAACCTGTTCACCTTACCAACGTGCAAGGCTCACAGTTTTCTTCAGGATTAACTACTGTGGTGCAGGAAACTAGCGGTCTTGGAGCTACCCTTACTACAGGTACTGTTCTCAATAGTGGGTCTGCTTCTAACGCTAGAATTGGTTTAAATCTTAAAGAAGGGCGTCCTTTTAGTGACGGTATAGCCCATTCTGTTTCGGTTACTGGGACTGCACAATTTTTACAGCGGATAGCCCCAGCTGCTAACATTGCATCAACTTCAGACCATATTGTTAATGCAAATGCACCATTCGTTTTTTACGAATGGATGGCCAACACAGATAACTTTCAATTTTCACAGCCTAAAGAAAATGTAACAGACCAACATGATACTGCCTCAAGTAATGATTTATTGACAAATAAACTAAAAATCTTTGACAGTAAAATACTCAAGTTGAAAAAGCTGCAACTTGAGATCGGATACTTTAACCAATGTATTCAAGAGAAATTGGTCCCGAAGGGCCTTCGGAGTAATTTTTCTCCCTCTGGTTTAATTAATGACAGTAATTTCTTTGTGGACTTGAAAGATTTATTCCAACAGCAAGGTTTGCAATTGTTGGAACTGATTGTTAAACATTACAATCAGTATGTTTGTGTTTTATTGAAGGAAATTGATGTTCTAGATAAAGAGATTAAGGCTGACTTAAACTTTGCAAGGTATAGGTTTGATTACGACCGTACCTTATCAAGTATTGATACCTTGCTGGTTAAGTTAAAATTAAATAAAAATAAAAAGTTAGTAAGGGATAGGCTGGCCTACCGTGACAACAGTGCATACCCGAAATTACAGGTGTTAGACCCTCAGAAGACTACTGCTAGGACTAGCCAAGAACAACTTGACCCTACATCCAACACTGACCCCGACGCCCCGTTTTTTGACGAGGACCCTTTAGGAGAGGAAGAGGTGGGACCTAGACGCAGTGACAGAATTAAAGGGCTTAAGAACAGTAATCCTAGTCACAAAAGCATTCAAAATAATAGGGACAGCAGTAGTAAGAGCAACAACAATTTTTTAGGCAAACGCAATTATCGGCAACAATACACCAGGAGACAGAACAGGAATTAACGTTTGTGAATCTCACTACTGTTGACAACCATCCCTCCTTTTATAGTAATATAAGGGGTGCAAACAACATTAATATGACTAGCGTTACTAGTCTTCACGACCAATACGAGGCCCCAAGAATTACCTTAAACCAAAAAGGAGATTTTACTATTTATAACTTCTCAGAACTTCAACTAAAGGAAGAACTTGTCGAGCTACTTGCCCTTGGTTATACTTTTGTCCCCAGTAAAAAGGGTGACATTTCCAAAAAAATTATAGAGCTAAAATGCTTTGTTCGAAAGTTAAATTTTAGGTTGTTTTTCAACAATGATTCTGCTCTGCCTGATGATTCTTTAAGGTTGCCCAGTGTGTTCAACCCTCCCATCCATCCCTCTCTACAGTTATTTGAGAGAGTTTGTGAGGCTGATATTAGGCACTCATTTAAGGACCGTTCTTTTAACATTGAACCCTTTAAATATAACATTACTAAAGAGCAAGCTTCACTCTTGGAAGAAATTTGTCATCATCCAGTCAGATTAGTTAAACCTGATAAGGGAGGGGGTCTAGTGATTTTGGGTAACTCTAGATATATCGAGAAAATGCTTGATGTATTGAATTCACCAGCTTATGCTCCAGCTTCACTCAATGAAATACACAGGACTTATCATATGATGAGAGGGCTTTTCCGTGATTTGTATTTGGGAGGTAAGATAGACCTTGAAACCTACAATTACATAGATATCACGTTGCCAAAAATTCCAGTAATGTTCGGCATACCCAAGGTTCATAAGGATGTCAACAACCCACCTATGCGAGCATTGGTTGACGGTAGATCATCCATGACGTATCCTAGCGCTAAACTAGTGGATAGGATCCTGTCAAAATACCTGAAGAACCTTGATGGAGTATGCAAAGACTCCTGGACTTTCCTGCGAAATCTTAACAACATACCATATGATGATGAGAACAATTTTCTCACCATCGACGTTGTGGATTTGTATACTTCCATTCCACACCAGGAAGCTTTGGAATGGATAGCCCTTCTCCTCATAGACCTTGGAGCGCCAAAAACCGAGGTTGATCTCGTCATAGAAATCTTGGATGTGGTACTGTCATCAAACTACTTTCTGTTTGATAAGAAATACTTCTTACAGAAAAAAGGTGTGGCAATGGGCTCCCCTTGTGGTGCCGCCGTGGCCAACCTCTTCATGGGATATTGGGAAAAGAATTTTCTTTTCTCGTCCGTCGACCAGATGCGGTACCTGCAATTTTATACAAGATATCTTGACGACATTTTCATCCTTTTTCGTGGTACAAATATGGAGGCTTCCCAATTTGTACATTTTTTAAACGGTACAACAGAGTTCTTGAAATTCACATCAAAGTTTTCAGTATGTGAGATTGATTACCTTGACGTGAAACTTAAGAAAAATGTTAACACTTACACCTCTAGTGTTTATAGAAAGCCGACATATTGCAACTCTTTCCTGCACTTCTCCAGCCACCACCCCTTCAAACAAAAGAGATCTATTGTGAAGGGGCAAATGGTGCGGGCAGGTCGAATGTGCAGTGATTTTGCGGCTTTCCAGAGTGAATGTGATACCTTGGGTAATATGTTCCTTAACAGGGGCTACCCTAGGCATCTAGTGGATGAAATTACATCAGAAGTTAAAGTTAAAAGGATGAATGGGTTTTATAAACCCATCCTTCAGGGTCAACCTTCATTCCATCATAGTCCCAATGTTGTCTCTCAGGTATCCCCTGGTAACACTATTCCACATAGTGACACTACCAGGAATAGTAATGGATGTCAATTTTCAATCAGCTATGTTACCACCTTTAGTCTTAATTCCAGGACTATCACTTCACTAATAAGTAAGAACTGGCAATTTATTTTGGGAAGCTCAGAACTTACAGAGAAACTGGGTTTGTTTCCCAACTTCGTCTTTAAAAGGAACAACAACCTCAAAGAACTTCTTCAAAGGGATTTTTCCAAAAAAAGTTTTAATAGGCGGACAGGTATGTACCCATGTGGGTTCTGCAATTGGTGCCACAAAATGAGGGCTGGCCAGACTTATACAATAAGGGACAAGAAGTACACAATTAAATTTCCACTTAATTGTGAGAGCAGATCTGTTGTATACGTGGCCCTTTGCGATTGTTGCCCTTCCTTCTATCTAGGCAAGACCGACCGCAGGCTACGAGACCGGGTCTATGAGCATACGTACGCTATTAAGAAAAATAGCGACGTTAATGCACTAGCAAAACACATAGACACCCATCCCGGGCATTCTTTTTCATTTATGGCTATCGATCAAGTTAGCAGTAATATCCGGGGGGGCCCCATATCATTGCTCTTAGAACTAAGGGAACTTGAGTGGCAATTACGCATGGATGCATTTTGCCATCCAGGTTTAAACGAAAACTTCAACATTTCTGCAGTACTTAGAATGAGGAGCTATTTGCGGTAGAGCACGTTCGTGCACTCATTATACACTGTCTTATAGTAAAACAATTTTATTATTTTTGTTTACATTTCTATTTTGAATTTAATGTGTTTCCTTTTTTATCACTGGAACTTTTTTAACTAACCTGTGGTGTTTTGTTTTAGGTTATGCTTTTTAACAGGGATAAACAAAAAAAAAAAAAAAAAAATTTTTTTTACTAAGTAGCTTGTTTTATAGCTGTTTTGATACACTATTTTTCAGTTCTTGTTTTTATTTTATTTCTATTATTCTTGAGGTTTTAAATACTTAGGCTGGAGTATGTCTAATTAGTTGATTACCCTTCGAAAAAATGTGTATTACTATTGTACGAGCTTATTGAGCTCTCTCACTTTCTGTGATGTCATTTCTCTTCTCAGCAATTTAAAAAGAGGTGTGCATTTTTTCATTTTGTGATTACACTTGTTCTCTGAAGAAGCCACACTGTTGTGTGGCGAAAACACTTTTACTTAATAAAAGTTGCGCTAAGATTACGTTTGTGGTTGCTTGCTGGTACAAGGAGTCCGTGGTCTTTTTCCGCATTTTCAACAGTTTGGTAGTATTTGGTTTTTTCATAAAATACATATGTATAATGCTGTGTGTGTGTGTGTGTGTGTGTGTGTGTGTGTGTGTGTGTGTGTGTGTGTGTGTGTGTGTGTGTGTGTGTAAGTTTATCCTCTTGTGGCTGTGTGTATTTCCTGCCTATGTGTGTGCAATGCCAATACATTTTAAGGCTTGTGAATATCTGTGAACCCCCCCATTACTCTACTTTACAAGGCCTGCTGATGTTATCCACCTTAGATGCACAGTTACACACTCCCTAGACACATAAGTCTGTGGCGCAAACAATATGTATGTAGCACTATAGTGTATACAGTTAGATAGGTAGTGATTCCAATCCCAACAACAGCAACTCAGTGAGTGTGTGTGTGTGTGTGTGTGTGTGTGTGTGTGTGTGTGTGTGTGTGTGTGTGTGTGTAAGAATATCCTCTTGCAGCTGTGTGTATTTCCTGACAATGCGTGTGCAATGCCAATACATTTTGAGACCAATTCCACCCTGTTAACCCCCCATTGCACTAATTTACAGGGTCTGTTGATGTCATCCACATTAGATGCACTGTTGGACACTCTCCAGGCATATAAGCTCCATGGTGCACAGGATAAGTATGTAGCACTATAGTATACACAAATAGATAGGTAGGGGTTCTAATCTCAATACTGGCAACTGTGTGAGTATCTGTGTATGCATATCTCTTGTAGCAGTGTGGCTGTCTTGCGCACGCGTGCGCATGTGTGTGTGTGTGTGTGTGTGTGTGTGTGTGTGTGTGTGTGTGTGTGTGTGTGTGTGTGTGTGTGTGTGTGTGTGTGTGTGTGTGTGTGTGTGTGTGTGTAATGGTTATACCATTAGCAACTGTGTGAGTGCATGTGTCTGTGAATTCATATCCCCTGTAACAGTATGGCTGTCTTGCCTGTGTGTGTGCAATGGTTAAACCATTTTGTGAGCCTGTTCCACCCTGTTAACCCCTTATTGGCAACCTATTTAGGGCCTACTGATACCATCCACCTTAGAATCACAGTTAGACATTTTCAAACACAATAGCACTGTGGCACATGCAATACACCTGTCAATCTATAGTGTACATAACTAGATAGGTAGGGGTTCTAATCTCAAAAGTAGCAACTCTGTGAGTGTATGTGTGTTTGAATGCATATCCCCCTGCAGTGTGTGTGTGTGAGACAGTTATACTATTTAAGGGCCTGTGCAAACCTGTTAACCCCCCCCAGTGGAAATCCTTACAGCACCTGAAAGTATCATCCACCTGAATAGTAGGGGCAGACACTGCAAAACTATATAAGGTCTCTGGCCCATGTGATATGTATATAGTGCTATCATATGTAAAACTAAGCAGGTAGGGGTCCTACTCTTAATAAGGGCAGTTCATGAGTGTGAGTGTGTGTGTGTGTGTGTGTGTGTGTGTGTGTGTGTGTGTGTGTGTGTGTGTGTGTGTGTGTGTGTGTGTGTGTGTGTCCTTGCAGCAGTGTGAATGTGTTAGGGCCACCACCATACCTCTCAACCCCTTAGAGCAAGACATATGGATAAAGCCATACAGAAAAGTTGGACAAAGGCCAAAAATTAGGGTCAATCTTCAAATATTGTTCTTACAAACATAGAAAGTAGATAGCATAACAAGTTGTGCATTATCATGCATTTTCTGAAGGGTATGAAGTCTGAAATTAAAATAATCTATCATTATTGTCTAACATCAGTATTTAATCATGTGCCACTAATTTGCCAGAAAACCACAATGTTATGACAAATGGACCAAAAATATGTGGCAAACATCAGGACATTCTGCAGAAATCTATAGAGGTAAGAGGTATGACCACCACCTGTCCCACCATGCACTTTGTAGTCCATGTTTGGCCAGGTGTGACTTGTAAAAATAACACAAACAATACAGAGGTCCCAAGAGTATAGGACTAGCATTCAAAACACATCATCCAAAGCTTCCTTTAAAGACCTCATCAGGCAACATCTCAACTAAAGTTGGCAGTGCCATTATTGCTCCCCAGGCTCCCCAGTGAAAGCAGATAAGGTACACATACTAAACCTAGAGTATTTGATAATGGTTTTCAATCTTACTTACAAATACTGGCTAATCTACAATGTATGTACTGTACCTGTGTACTATGTATGTATTCTACCTATGTTCCAAATTTCAGCTGTGCACCACAAATCTATTAATTACATTTATTTTTAAATTAATATTTTTTGTTTTTTCTCTACACTGTAACTGTTGATGTGCCACATACCACTGTAAAAAATGTCTTTTGTAATTTGTGTGTATACTAATCATGTCTAAATAACTAAATGTATATGTAATTTTTCTATGTGGAGCTTTTCTCCCTGGGCCTCTGCTGAAAAAGGGCCTTTTCAGCTCAGCCAGACACCCCTGGTTAACAAATGTAAAATAAAATAAATAAAATAATAATAAATTTCCTAAAGTTGTCTAATAGTTGCATAAAGCAGTTATTTCACATCAGAAGCACCTTCATTTTTATTTTATTTATTTATTTTATTTTACATTTGTTGACCAGGCTAGTCTAACTGGATATATGTCTGTTTTCAGTATAGGCCCGGGGAGAAAAGCTCCAAAGACAGATACATTATAACAAAATGTATAAGGTTACAAATACAAAAAGTGTTTGTCAGGTTACAATCAAGTTAACATAGCAGTAGATACAAGCATTTTACAGTTTATTACAAGACAAATATGTACAATAATATGGGATAACATTCACGTGAGGTAGATTAAACTTAAGGTTTACAATTTCATGAGAATGGTTGTATAAGAGTATTGATAACATGTTGAATGAGATATCCATGTGAGGTAGAACATCACTAAAGTGGGTTTCCTATTTTTCTAAAGTTTGCAGAAAGAGCATTAAATTATAATTGAGGAGGAGTTAAGAGAAACTTAGTCACTGAAGTTATATGTTAGTCAGGGTTAGTGCAAGGGCACAACCAGTGTGTTCTAAGGTGTATTTTGAGTTTTTGTTTGAAATGAGGTAGGGAAGGAAGTGATATAAGATCACTAGGTAGAAGATTCCAGTATTTCCCAGTTGTGTAAGAAAAAAGAGAGTTTCCTGCCATGTTATTAGACTTATTAATACTAAGTAAAGGTTTGTTAGCTGAATGTAAGGAATTAAGATTTTTATATGGGGTAATGAGGTTTGAGAGTATAGGAGTGTTGTTGGGCTGGTTGAGGATCTTATGAACAATGGTTAGTTGGTTAAAATGAAGCTGATTTTGCAGTTCAAGCCATCCTAGTTGTTTTAGATTCTGGCAGTGATGAGTTCTAAAGCGATTACCAGTAGCAAATCTGGCAATGTTGTTGTAAGATGTAGTGAGTTTAAGAAGATTCTTCTTGGATAGGTTGGTGTAAATAGGTGAGGCATAGAGGAGTGTTGAGATTAGATGAGAGTGGACAATAGTAGTTCTGGCAGTTGGAGTGAGAAAATATTTAATCCTGTATAGGGAGCCCATTTTTCTATTGACTGTTTTTATAGTATTGTTAATATGGTTATCAAAGCTGAGGTGACTGTCTATAGTTATTCCTAGGAGTTTGGTGGTAGAATCAGAGGATATGAGGGTGCCATTGTTAGAAATGACAGAGAAATCTAAGGGCATGGATTTATGGGTAAGTGTGAAGAGAAGGAGCTTTGTTTTTTAGGGATTCAGGAGAAGGCAACATTTTATGAACCAAGTCTCAACTATGTTAAATATTTTATGAGTTAGGGATTGTAATTCTGATGAAGATTCTGCTGCACAGATAAACATTGAATCATCTGCATATTGTATGCATGTTGCCTGAGGAATAGCTAGGTAGAGATCATTGATAAATATTGAGAATAAGAGAGGGCCTAGGATGAAGCCTTGAGGGACACCGAGTGAGACTGGAAGGTGGGATGATAGTTTATTCTCCCAGAGCACAGCTTGTTGCCTATTGCTGAGGTAAGAAGAAAACCATTGTACAGCCAAAGTATCAAGAGAGAGTGATTTCAGAATATTTATAAGTAGAGAGTGGTTTACCATATCAAATGCTTTTGAGAGATCAATAAATAGAGAGGAAGAGAGAACATTGTTATTGCGGTTTTTGTTTATGGTGTCAGTAAAAGATAAGAGGGCAGTAGTAGTACTGTGGAATGGCCTAAAGCCATGTTGGCTTTCAGCAAGTATGTTATGTTGAATTAAATGGTTTAGAAGCTGATGGTGAATACATTTTTCCATTATTTTTGCTAAGGGGGATAGTAGGGCTATAGGTCGATAGTTAGAGTCTTCATTTGAGTTACCACCCTTGTGTAGGGAGATAATGTGTGAGATTTTCCATATGTCAGGGATGATTCCTTTGTTAGTAGTTCTATTAATCAGGATGGATATCGGGTAAGCTACTTCTTTAGCTGTTTTTTGCAGGTATTCGGCTGGGATCTGGTCAGCAGAAGGAGGAGTTCAAGGTTTCAGTTTTAGAATGAGTTTATAGATATAATTCGTAGAGGTGGGTAGAAATTGGAAGGTATGAAGAGAGCTTGGAGAAGAATTAAGAAGACTGGCTGTATCAGGAGCTAGTTGACTGGCTAGAGATTGGATAGCCTCTGTGAAGAAGGAATTGAAAGCATTGGCAGTTTGGATAGGAGTCTCATGTGTTGCACCTGTTGGGGTTGGAGTTCTGGAGTGACCTGGATAGAGGAGTTTATTGATACTAGCCCAGAATTTTTGAGGGTTGTTTTGGTTTGTTTGCTGCATTTTACAGTACAAGTTTTTTTTTTTTTGTCTGAGAGAATATCTTTTTTTGTCATGTTTCTCATATGTCTAAAGCTTTGTTGATCTGATGTACTTTTGGTAGTTCACCACTTAGACCAGGCTTTATTTCTGAGGAGGATTTTTTTCTAGGTTTCATTTGTAAGCCAGGGGGCAGGTTTGGACCTAGTTCTGATAGTACATTTAGGAGCATGGTGGTCTAGGATTTCTAAGAACTTAGAGTTGAAATATTCGACAATTTATTGAGAAATAGCAGAAGCTATGGAAATGTGACACAAAGAAGCTGTCATATGGGCAAACCAAGAGAAGCTCTGTCCATTGCACTTGCTGGGGGGTATGGTTTGTCCTGCCAACTCTCACAATACTACAAGAAGTGTCACACACTGCACATTTGATAAGGTGGTAAATCTACTCTGTGTTGCCCATGTATGTGGAATATGTAAACAAGTGGAGGCCCTGTGAGTAGCTGCTGCCCCCAATGACCCACATGTATCTAGGCATGAAAGCTAACTGCCACCACCCACATTTGTAGGTACTGCTTAAGGCTGTGGCAACTGTAAGTAGTGTACTGTCATTGATCCACCAACTGTTAACACACTGCAACGGGGCCATACATCGGGTATGAAATGGTGCCAAGGTCCTGGCCTCAAGCTGAATGCAGAAAACAGTACCATCATACCATATGGCAAGGACATGGCACCACTATTTCCCACATCAACATCAACCTCATAAACACACAACCTGTGTTGAGAGACCTAGGTAGTCAGGTTGATAACACTGTTGTGGTCTGGCATCATGTAATGGCAGTGGACAGAAAAGGCTTGTAAGTGGTTCATCACATAGGCAAAGGGAGTGCATCCCAGACTAAAGGTGGACATTACCTCTGTATAGTCCTCAGTCAGTACAATGATAATTTAGTACCATGGTGTGTTTGGTGTGTACCTATCCAGATATTTGCAGCAACTGGAAAGGCCATAGTAATACCCACAAAGGTAATCCATGGCCTCCAACACCTGTTCTATGCAGAGAGCCTCAAATCAGTAGTGCCTCACTCTGTATTGGACAGGTTCTCCACAGGTGGGCTGTGGCACACCCAGATGGCAATGTTGTGCCCAGCCCTTCAACAGTTGGCCCATATATGTGAGTCTAACTCTTCGCCCATAACCAGCATGACAGGCCTGAATCTGATATGTGACATCAACAAAACCTGCTGGAGAGGCAGCTTTGTCTCCCAGAGGCTGCCTTGTTGCAGGAATGTACTTCCCAGACATGTCAGAGTACCGTGCAGACCCTCATCAAGGGCATCCATGATGAGTGGATGGGAAATCTCAACTCTGTCCCAGGGGTTGCACCTGTGTCCCTCAATGACAGAGGTAACAGGTGCTGACTGATGATTCTGTCGGGAATCAAGTAATGGCTAGGTTTGTAAGAGACCCAGGGCCATTACTCTAGTAACCTTCTATGATCCTATGAACCTGTGATTCTACAGAACTGCCAGGTAACATGTATCAAGAGTAGCTTGCTGTGTCAAGGGGTATGCATGCAAGATTATGCTGTCTGCCCCCATTGTCCCTCACACACTGTTCTACACATACACACCTAGGTAACCATGCACATATACAGCCATACCTTGGCGATGTCACATTTCTGTATTGCCGCTATGCCATCCTGAGCTGCTGTATTGTCAGCAGGTCTCCATGATGTAGACACACAGACACTTGGAACAGAAACGGAATAAGGTCTGGGAGACAACAGTCACTCAGCAATACTAACAACAATACAGCATCATGGCACAAAGGTACATACACTTTGATGTGTACGCATGACAATTGCCAACAGACAGCACTTTACAGTACTGCACTACAAACTGCCATTAAGTGTATTATATTCACTCTGTGCATCAGACACATATTAGCATGTCCCTGCATCGAGAGTATGGACGACAGGGATGTGGCACAGGTATCATCACATGCACACGGTATGGTGTGAAGTTGCCAAAGGCCTAGGCTGTGCCACACAGTTGACATTGTGTGTGTGTGTGTGTGTGTGTGTGTGTGTGTGTGTGTGTGTGTGTGTGTGTGTGTGTGTGTGTCTGGAGGGGTGCTGGTCAGCTGAGCCATGGAGAGGAGCTGTGTGTATCTGGTGATGATCTGTGTGTGACAGTGATATGTCAGTGTGTGCATGTACACAGTCAAGCCATGTACCAGCCTTACAATGAGGGTATGTTGGACAGCTGTGGACCATATATGGCAGAATGTACAGTTCACCGTCTTTGACCATGAACACAGGAACTGGTTCTGCCAGGAATGGCACTGGAACCACCATGCCCAGGGCCAGATATGGTACTACTTGCTGATGGTGACCAGTGTCTGCTGTGTCTGTGTCACTCGTGGGACCACACAGGACCACATGCCCATGGCCTGCCATGCTGAGGTGTATACAGCACCCTCCCTTCAGTAGTGATGGTGGTACTGCCATTACAGGAGTGTGACTGTGCATGGCCATGTGAGATCTCAGCTGACGTTGTTGCTGACCTATATCCATGTTTATGATGCCCTGCTCCCACCACATTTTCAAGCACAGACATTGCACGGTTAAGGACTGATAATGTCTCACCCCACTGTCTATCCACTACATCAGCAAAATTATATAAGGCATCACCAATGCCATGGATGGAGTCATGCATGCCAGGCAGTGTGGTGTCCATGACTCTGAGCATTGGTTTGCTGTACCATTCACAATATGCCTGTGCCTCCATGACGGATCGAAATATGCATTGGTTGACACATGCTGTGACACCTCTGACAGGTGCTGGATAGGCAGCAGTCCTCCTTCGAGCACCCCTGTCAATCTGCCTGTGTGGGACCTTGCCAGGTCTCTGGCTATGGCTAGTGTCTACAGTCACAGATGCCATAGTCACCACAATCTCCTGTTCAATGCCACCACCCTCTGACTGTCCAATATCTGTTGCTACTGGGGACTGGGTATGTGTGGGCATGCTGACTGTGTGCCGGCACATTGGGGGAGAAAGTGGGATGTCAACCAGTGTGACAGATTCAGCCCCCAACAACCCCACCTGTGCTTCACTATGGCCACCATCATCATCAGAGTCTGATGAGACACTGACATCATGTTGCGAGGGGGACACACTCCAACTCCCATGGACACCTGTGAGGGGGAAGAGAACATGACTACATTAATTCCTGCACTATAATGTCTGCTGATCCACATACACACACACATACACACACACACACACACACACACACACACACACACACACACACACACACACACACACACACACACACACATAAACACACACAATGTCACATACAGGTGAGGTGCCACAAATGTATTATACAGACCACACATTATGACTGATACCATGCACAACACACAAGCAGACCACAACAGACACACACAAGACAGACCCTTAATAACATACATTGCAGCTACATCCAGTTAATGTTGCTACTACTATACACCTGTGAGATAAGTGACATGTCAGCGTATGTGCTGAACCTTCACCTAAAACATGGTGCACCCATTTCCACAATAGTAATGCAGCACTTTTATAGCAGACTGCCTACACCTTCACAAAAATATGTGCTAATATGTTACAGCTCCTGCAAATATGCTACTGTGATTACCGATGTAATGCACTGCAGGGAACCCCTCCACAAGTGAACATGCAAGTATTGCAATATGGCTAAGCTTAACAGTTGTGTCTACGACAAATTGGCAGCCCTTAACATGCCTAGGGTATAGATGAGCCATAACATAACAGTTCCACACTCACTGACTACAGGATGATGGACCCCAGCCACACCAGAGGTACCTATGGATTTGTGGGGGAGAGGTATTGCCAGCAGACACAAATGTGGCATTGGTGCAGGATAATATGTGCATATATCAACATGTACAGTACAAACTGTGATACTACCCACATTGCTGACATTCACAGTATGTGTGCACACAAATGCAGAATGACCTTACATATCTGTGGCATATTGTCTACTCAGAGGTGATCTCTACTTAACATATAAGGCCATGTCAAACCCTGAGCTGTTGGACATGCTCCACTTAAAGAAATCCCAATCCTTCAGAGCCACACACTCCAGGGATGTAAACCTTGTCATCACACTGAACAAAACATGCTGGAGGGATAGGTTCCTGACCCAGAGACTCCCCATACTCTGGGATAGACTGCCCATACATGTCAAGCAGAGTGCCTCCTTGGCCCTCTTCAAAAGGAACCTTGATGACTGGATGGGAGATAGGAAATTCACCCCAGGAATCACATCAGTCACCCTGCTAGACAGGGGTCCAGGGAAGTAAATATTATGGGAAGAAATATCCAGGGAATTGCTATGGCTAGGCTTGTATAGGCCCTAGGGCCGATTGCCAAGTTCCAACCTATGAACCTATATGCGTACAGGTATGCAAAGGCTGCCACTATGAATGCTACAGTATTAACGTAATGAAAACTGGAGGTTACCTGGACACTCCTCGGCTGTGGAAGCTGTGCCACTCACCACCATGGCATATGGTGTTATTGATTCTTGTTAGCTAGTGGCTGAACCCAGGTTTGCCAGGAATTCCTCTGAGGCTAAGAGTGGTTGTTGTGTAGCAGGCCCACCACCAGTGTCAGCATAGTCCCTGGCTACAGCGGCAGCCATTTGCTGTGCATGATGTATCAGACCAGTGGCCCGGTGTCAGACTTGCTTATAGCTCCTGTTGTGCTGGCCCACATGATTAACCAATGCCACAAGGTCTGCCCACAGTGCAGCTCATTCTTGCTGGTTATGGCAACTCCTTGACAATAGCACCTGGTGATGGAGTCTCAAGGCATCAATTATGGCAGTGGTCTTGGCTTCTGAGAAAGGTGGATTCCTATGGTGGTACATCCCACCTGAAAGACATGAAGAGGGGAAAACATCTCAGGACCACATACATTATTAACATTATTTACACACCCTGCACTTCCACATTTGCCAGCACTATCCACTGCTAACTCTCACATCATACCCTATCATCGATCACCACAGTATTTATGTGGCTATCAGCAACATAGTGGCAATACATCATGCATTGCCCTCCAGATATTGATGTTTCCTGCTACTTGCTGCATGTCCTATAAGGTGTTTAAATGCATTTTCCTATTGCACCTATTACTACTGCTTGTTCATAGCCTGTCTGCATTGTATGCAGTGGTGTCAGCCTCCTACTGTTGTATTAAGCATCTGCACTGTAGGCCCACCCCTTAGGTCTCACTGGCTTTCCTCCCTCAGATTATGGACTATATGGATGGACAATGTCCTACAGTTTCCCCTGCCAGTCTAGATGATATGAGTGCCCTGGCACAGTGTAGCACCTGCCTCATGTACACGGATGGACAACCATCTACAAACACCACCATAGAACACACTGTGTGAGAGATGTAGTAACATTAGGAACCTACATTCCATGCTCTTTCCCTGTCAAGCCCCCATATCTATCCTCAAACAGGTTGTGAACACAATCAGTACACCTCACACACCACCCACACCTACACAACACACACACACACATATGCAGAGGTCCTCAACATACACATCCACAAAGTAGACCTCCAAGGCAAAGCCACACATGAACTCAACACCCTACACAGCACATACCACCCATGGACACACATCTGTGTCCCACAGCCACCCAGGCATCACCACATGTCAAACATATTACACATAGGAGACTCCATTGTGAGACACACTGATGTGCCTCTCACCTGGCTGTATATGTGGATGGTCACAGTTACTTGTGTGTCAGGTGACAGAATCCACCATATTGCATACACATTGCTGTCTCTCACCAACGGGTACTGTCATGAGCCTGTCACAGTCCATGTCAGTGTGCCTGACCTGAGATGTATGTCCCTGGACTATATGCAGTGAGACATGAGTGAGCACAATGATTATGTGTATCAGGCAGATATGTCCATAGTCAGGTCTACTTCAAAACATTGAATTGTCATAACATCGAAATGCAAAACAGTGAGACCATAACATCGAAAACCCAAAACACTGAAAACCCAAAACAACAAAACTCAGAACACTGACACTTTGCATCATAACACTGAAAAACTACAATGCACATGTAAATAACAACTCCTCCACCTATAACAACACCAAAGTAACAAACACACTTTTTACTATGTTTCTTCAGGGGGCAAGCCCTCTTGTACCATCCCACACCCCCTGTAAATTAAATATACCAACTCCAAGATCACACTACAGTAGAAAAATGTTAATTTCCTATCCTCACTGTATCGCATTCACCATACAGAATGTAAATATAATGTCTAAATCACTTACCTGTATGGTCTAAAAACATGTACAGATTGGCAAAATAAACACTTTTCCCCTCCTCACTTCTCCCAGCACTTCTCAGAGCACTAACTTAACTTCCATGAAAGCAACACATCCATATGTTTACATTCTGTATGGTGATCATGTTATAATGGGGTTAGCAAATTAACTTTTTTCCACTGTAGTTCAGTTTAGGAGTTGGTATATTTAATTTACAGGGGGTGTGGGGGGCAGACCCCCCATGTGTGTGGTGCAGGGGTGTTTGCCCCCCTGCAGAAACATAGTAAAAAGTGTGTTTCTTGATTTGGTGTTGTTATAGCTGGAGGGGATGTTATTTACATGTGCTTTGTAGTTTTCTATGTTAGATGTACACTTTCAGTATTGTGAGTTTTCATTGTTTTGGGCTTTCAGTGTTTTGGGTTTTTGATGTTATGGTCTCAATGTTTTGAATTTCAATGTTATGGCAATTCAGTATTTTGAAGTAGACCCCCCCCCCTAGCCTTATGCTGCATTCTGCTGTCACCCAGAAGGATGCCACTATACATTCAGGAAATGATTAACCTTAACATGTGGCCTTTTATCCTGTGACAGACCATGATGCTTTGCCAGAGATGGCCTCCATCTGTCTCATCTGGCCTTCAGGCATCTGGCAATGGTTCGTGCCTCCCCCATAGTGCCTTCATTAGGGAAAGTGGTGAGGTTATCACTACTAACATACAACTGTCAGTGCAGCACACCTTGAAGGCCATGCTGCTAAATGCTAGGAGTCTACATATGACTCTGCTCTGAGTGCAAGCATTCTTAACCCTGAGAAATGCTGGCATAAGCTGCAGACAGCATCCCCAGCCTTATCTGGTCATCCATCCTATCATACAGCCTACCCCAAAGTGTGGGCAGAAATGTCATGGGTGATGGGGTTGCAGTATATATGAGACACATACATGCCTTCAAGCTGTACAGGCAGTGAGATGTATAGGGGACACTGCAGGGACAGTTCACCATTGCCAACACACCTGTTCAAATCATAGCTAGCTATCAGCCACCACATGTGACCAGGAAGCTCATTCTGCCTATATGGACCTCATCAACTGTATTATGATTTGGGTCTGTACCCTGATCCTAGGTCACTTGAATGACCCAAACATACGTTGGAAGATATACCCATGCCAGCACACAAATTGCCAGAGAGCCATCAACAGTGAAATTGCAAACACCCCAGTGCAGCTAGGGGCTACCTCCACATGAGGTAAAGGTGTGTTAGAGTTGATATTATTACACAACACAAGTTACCACTGCAGCATTCTTACAGTGTCCTCCTCCATGGCAAAGCAACCATCATGCAGTCAAGTTTGCAGCCACCATCTCCCACAATACCCATCTAGCTAGGATCAGATATACATACACCTCCAATGTGGAATACAGCCTCCTGGGGGGTGGTATACACAGCTTTACAGCCCCCAACCACTCTGTAGGGACTAGCACCAATATCCACACATTCACACAAGTGCTATATTTGCATTTGTATAGATGCATGGAGCCAGGTATACCCGAAAGCACTACATAATCTCTGCAAGGATACATAAACCTGTCTGGTGAACAACTGTAATACATAGTGTCTATAACAGGGATGACATACCGCTGTCCGAGACAAAGTAGGAGCAGGTGCCCATTTTGGAGCAATGTCTCCTTAGTGTGAACAAGCAAATGGGATCACTCCTGGAAAAGTGCACAGCAAACCCAGAGCCCACATTGTCGACATCCACTACAGACAATTATTTCCCATTCTGCACATATGTCTGCAACATCACAGGAAGCACTTGCATCTGCTCACTTGTGGTGGTCAAGGATACCAGATATACCAGTGCTGTAGGTATAGCATACTTGATGCCTGACAGAGTCAGTGTAGGCTTCATGCCCTATCCTGCCCATCAGTACATCAGGATGCCCACAGTACCTGCCCCCTTCTCCTATATGTAGGGAACAGGTCACAACTGCCATGTGAAAGTCAGAGTATACATCCACCATGGGAGCCTATCACATCACAGGATGCATCCTACATGACCCCAAGCATAACCTTGCAACACCATAAGGCACTGTATTCAAAGGATGCCTGGCTACCTCCTTTGTCCCAGCTGTGTGAAGGATAACCATTGTCAACCATTTACACTAAGGTGGGGTGTTCACCAGTCTGTTATATTATATACCCATCAGCCTAACTAGGCTGTTTTGCAAGGCCATAGCACAATATATAGTGAACCTCATTAACAAGGCATTGGTGACCTCCTCACACTCCATCATGCACAGTTAGGCTTTGTCAAGGAAGGTATAATGTCTGTTACACTTGGTTGACCTCTTTGACACAATTACCAAAGCTATGGATGGGGGGGGTGACAGTGCACACTGTCTACCTTGACCTGGACAAAATCTTTGACAGTATAACCCACTTGGCCATAATAGCTATATGCTCCCAAGTATGCATCACACCATATGTTACCATAGGAGTAGCACACTGGCTCGCTGACACGACCCACCTTATCCATATAGGGGAATCCACTTCAAGTGATTGACCCATTACATGTTGCTCTGTGTTTGGGCCTCTGTTACGTGTGATGTACACTACTGAGGTGCAGGGCACAGCCATTGGCCTATGGCCGACTTTGTCTGCAGATAACTGCATGCTGTGTGCTATCCCCGGATTCCTTAATGATGTGGACATCTGCCTAGGAGGGTCTCACTTAGACACATGGGTGGTGCCAGAAACATGGCCTCAGGCCACATATCAGGAAATGCAGTGCCAACCACTTTGGGGAGAGTGACATCCCTACATATTATCACAGTACTAACAACATCCTAGGCACACAATCAGTCGTGAGGGATCTGTGCAAACAGGTCGATGGCAACATGTCATTTCACCACCATGTTGCTTCTGTTGTAAGGTAAACCTTCTACATGGCCTACCTGATACATAAGCGTATGTCATCCAGGGACATAGGTTCCTAACATTCCTGTATTCCCCCCAATAAGGCCCATTATTGTGTATTATGCCCTGTTCATCATTCATCTCACACACCACATGCAGCAGCTGGGGACTTCACAGAGTTTCCCCACCAGGGAATACCATGGTGTCAAACATCTACCATATACAGATAGGCTATAAGCCCAACCCTCTACCTGGTTTCATAATACTCCTCAGATGTGACCTCTGTCTGGCATACAAGGCAATCACAAACTCCACATTGTTGGGACTGCTGCACATGTGCAACTCAAACTCCACACTATTAACACACACATACACCCTCAACCTGGTGTGTGACATCAACTGGGCTTGTTGGTGGCTCAGATGTGTGTCCCACACACTCACCCTGCTGTAGAATGGTCACCCTGTCCACATCAGGCAGGGTAGCTATTTGCACCTTTGCAGATGGAACCTGGATAACTGGATGGTTAACTGGACATACACCCTTGGGATATCACCTGTGTCCCTGTTGAACTGGGGCATCAGGTGCTGCCTACACATGGGCTAACATCTGGCCTGGGCATATGGGGGCTCAGGGCCTTTAGCCTTGTAACCTCATATGGTTCTAGGTATACCAGTTATGGCCTGTTTGCTGTGACAGACTGTGTTGCTATGTGTCCACACCTATCACTGGCATTGAACTGTGGTGTGTCCCCTGTGGGCAATGTTACAGTACCATGTTACACAGCCAACATCCGACAAATAGGTGAGTGGTACTCCAAAGTGCATGTGGACATTCCAGCAATATCTGTGCTACACAATAACTGAGGGCAGTGCATATGTGGTGTATGGTTTCCTCAAATGTGGATGTCTGGAAACCATTTGGACAATATGCAGTGGTTGTCCCCAGAGTGTGGGGAATGTGTCTGTGACATGCCAGACCCTTTTGAACACAGCACTGGTACATTAATAACTGGTACTGTATTTATTCCCTTACATTGTATGCTCAATATGTACACACTGTTGCTGAGGTGGAGCCTGTGCCTCCCCCACTACTACTGCCTATAACCTGCTGTCCTGCTGCAGGAGGCAGCAGGTATGCTAGCCATAGCTGTCAGGCAATGAGATACAGGTGTGGAGTACACAGTGACCTAGCCAGAGTACGTCA
This sequence comes from Protopterus annectens, assembly GCF_019279795.1. NCBI lineage: Eukaryota > Metazoa > Chordata > Ceratodontiformes > Protopteridae > Protopterus > Protopterus annectens. Next base: position 558,396,078 of record NC_056748.1, read on the forward strand.
GGAACAGTCAGGGACACCTGGACAATCTTTGAACTAAGCCTGTATGACATTCACAGGGGGGGTCACTGACAGTACATGATGTGATATGCCAGCTTTATCTACCAGTAGCATTCATACGAGAGCTGACCATTACTGGGGGGGGGGGCTCAGAGGCCAGAGCTGTGATCTCTGTCACTGCAGACAGAGCCAAAAGGGAAGACTGTAGGTGCTGGACAGCAGACTAACGGCAACATGTCATTCCAAGATATGTTGTTGAGACCTACTGCTGAAATTCCTATTTCCCATGACTGCATCCCCCCATCTGCATTCCATTACATGGTTAATTCTATGACATACCTGGTATAGTGCTGTACTCCTTTGTGAGCAGAAATCCAGTTGTAGTTTTCCTAGGAAATTGTAGTCTGTCTTTATGAAGAAAATCACAGACCTGTTTACCATAGGCAGCAGCTTGCCTTTTGTAGGTAATGCTCATGAACAGGTAATTTCCTGTGCATCAATCCATGACTCACACCTGCTAATAGCATCCAGAACAGCTAGGTTGAATTTTCATTAGCCAATGTCATGGCAACACAGTACTATAATTAAGGCCTTTGTGTAGGTCTTGGCCTTTTTCCTGGCCTGTGAGGAGGACATTATTGAGGTGTTGGAGCTACAGCATCACAGAGGGTAGGTAGAAATACTGCCCACTGTTTGGTTTGATGTAGTATGTCCACAGTTTTGCATGCTATGTTTGGCCATTGTTAACAGACTTTCTGATTCTGTGTCAGTTTACTGTTTAACAATGTGTGTTGGGGTCAGCAAGGAGACAGCCAGATGTGAGTGTCATACATAATTTTTATCTGAATGTGCATGCTGATGCAGTTGATGCTGGTCTATGAGCTGTGTATGTTTGTAGGGGGAGACTGTGATACATGTCCCTGTCACCTGACCATTCCCCCAACCCTTTATGCAGGGGTGCTGTGTGGATGCCCTGTTCTAGGTGTTTGGGAGGTATGTTAGGTTTGTAGCAGGTAGCTAATCATACTGCTGCATGTGTAGCAGGCCACAGCTGCTGTATTCTGACCAAAAGTCATACTGGGGATTGTGAAGACATTGGGGGACAGCAAGCTGTATATGTTAGTGAGGGAGTGGTGTCAGCTCTTGTGCCACAGCATGGCCAGGGTGAGGGTACCCATAAGAGTCCAAGTGAGGCATGTGCCTCTGGTACATATAAGTAATAGTGCCATCCAGAGAGTAGTAGGTGACATTTAGGACACGTATTCATATTTGTGGCATGTGTCCCACCCACCAGGCCTTTGACATGATACTGTGGGTAGCAGTGACTGTGGCAGCAACAATCAGTTCTGCTGGACATTGCAGGGCTCAGTTATTTCTATGTTGCATTGACAAGCATGTAGTTGTCATGCAACAATGTTTTTTTACTAACTTTGCAACTTATTTGAACTGTTTTTTTGAATTCTGATACTGTTTGCACTTTGATGATTTTTAAGTGTTTTTCAACTGTTGAACTGTTGAGGGCTACACACCCAAGTGCACTAGCCATTTTTCTGCTTTAAAATTGTTTGTTTTACTGTATCTGTTTCAATTTTTGAAAAAAAGAAAAAAACAAACAAAAAATATCCGATCTCTCTACTCGTCTTCCACCTTTCTATAACCAGTAGAGTCTGGTTTTCAGATTTTGCTGAATTCTGGGCTGTTTTGTAGTTTCTGTGTTGCCCAGACCTTACTAGGATAGAAGGAAGCTTCTCTGTTCATCAGTGAGAGTGGTGAGCTTTGAGCAGCCTATCTGTCACTGGAGGAGTGGTTTCAGCTCAGAATCTGTAGTTTTTATTGGCCATTTTGGGCTATTTCTATCCCTTTCATCTTTCTGTTTAAAAACCCATGTTTGCACGGTTTTGTGCATTGCACAGCACTGTTTAACTAGGGTTAAACTATTTCCATTGCCAGAAAGTCTGCTCTTCTAATTTTCCCTTAGAACTAGCCAGTTTTCTAGTTTTAGCACTCAAAACTGTTTCCTTGTGCTCAGCACTTGTTCAAAACTTGTTGCAAGCACTAAATCTACAAATTACTGCAGCACTCAACTTTCCTCACTTGTTAGCAGGAAGACAGTTTTTAGTACTTAAATTAATAAGCACCCATCCAGGCATGTCTAAGAGTCAGCTCCCAATATTTTCTCCTGTCCACCTGATGAATCTGAGCATCTTGGAGCAATGTAGCAATTGCCTCATGTACACTGACGACCCTCTCCTCCTACCACCCAACACTACAATCTGTGAGAGATGCACTTATATAGCCAAACTGGAAAACAAGCTCTCTCCAGGCAAGACTGTACTAGACAGTCAAGAGGAGAAGGTAAACACCTGCACCACACCACACTCAACACATAGTCCATCAAAACCTACACCACCTAAACCCGCACATAGTAACACAAAATACACACTTACATTCGTGGAGGTTCTCAATAAAAATCTGCCCAAACAACAGAGACATTCAAAACTGAAACACAAGCAACCACCACCCTCCAACACTACTCAAATGACACATAGCCCACAAAATTAGTGTGCCATTCAACCTCAGCCCATAAGGCAAAACAACGTCCCCAACACACTAGTCATAGGTGACTCTATAGTCAGGCATACTGATTTCCCACTCACAGAAAGTTACTGTCAGCTGCCTATCGGGTGCCAGGATCCGCCACATAATGCAAGCACTCAGGTCATGCCACAACAAGTACAAATATGACTCTGTCATTATCCATGTTGGTGTGAATGACCTGAGATGCACCTCCCTGGACTATATGAAAAGAGACATGGAGGACCTCCTGGATCATGCAGCCCAGGCAGGTATGATGCTAGCCCTGAGGAGCGTCCTGCATTGCCCAGAATTATACCACAATACAAGGACAAAATGATTGACTTCAACAATTGGCTAAGTTTCTGGTGTCATTCTAAGGGGATCCAATGTCTGTCTGCCTGGGACATCATGATCAACAGACCACGATGCTTTGCCAGAGATGGCCTGCACCTGTCGACCCCAGAATTTCAGATACTGGCTAAGGCTCTTGTCACCCCTTTAGTGCCTTTTTTAGGCAAGGTTCAAATGACAAACTCACCACCATAGCAGGTATAAGCAAGCAAAATCTGTGGGTAATGCTATTCAATGCTAGATCTCTAAACCTCAAAATGCACTCACTTGAGACACTCCTTAAAATGGAGAACATCAACATCTGTACAATGACGGAGACCTGGTTCAAGGCTCCAGAGAGCACCCCTGCATTACCAGGCTATAACTCATACCACACCTTTCGACCATCTAACCTGGACTGAAATACTAAAGGAGGAGGTGTGTCCATATTCATTATGGATATCCACACCTCCAGGCTAGTTGCTCAATATAATGCATCCGAAATTATCTAAGTGCAACTAACACTGGGCAAGACTGCAATCCAGGTTATAGCTTGTTACAGATCCCCCGCCATGCCCCAGGATGCCCACTCCAAGTTTCTTGATATACTGGGTAATATTAAGGTACAGTCCAATACCATAATAATGGGCGATTTCAACTACCCCACCATCAACTGGGAAAAATACTCATGTACTAACTCATTTGCTCAACGCTTTCTGGAATTCATAAATTCCAACACCCTGGATCAGCTTGTCCATACCCCCACCAGGGGCAGCAATATCCTGGACCTGATCATTACCAATATAGGCAAACGATGTTCCATGCCAGAGGTCAACTGCTCACTGGTCAGATCTGACCACAAGCTAATCACGCCCCCACCCCCATTAAGGAAACCACCATAAAAAGCTTCACCAAAGACAACTGCATGCTTCTTAAGACAGAAGTGGCAAGCTTCATGACACCCATACAGATGGAAAATAGAGGTATGACAGCTGAATCCTATGCAAATGCACTGTATAAGCACATACACAAGTGCATGGATCATGCCACCCCCCTCCAACAGAACCAAGACGTTATCCTCCAGAAAAAGTAAGCCAATCTGGTGGTCCTCTGTCATAAACAAACTCTACAACAGAAGGAAGAAGCTGTTGCAAAAAAGAGTAAAATTCCCTGATTGCAGAAACTCCCTGGTCAGCCTCAGGAAGAAGCTGAGACCCTCATAAAATCCTCCAAAGCTAGTTACGAAAATAAAATCGCCACTGATTCTAAAGACAACCACAAAGCATTCTACAGCTACATCAAGGATCTCAATGGCGACACTCAGATCTGCTCTGAGCTACAGCACAATGACACTAGATATACAGAACCAACTGATATTGCCAACATCCTGGCAGATAGGTTCAGTGCAAACTTCACCCCCCCCCCTCACCCCCAAGGGCCCATCACTATACCAGAAGAATGCAAAGCCCTTGTAATCACTGCTGCACAAGTAAAGACTGCACTCTCCAAAGCCAAGAACACAGAATCCATGGGACCTGACAACATCCCAGGCTGCATTCTGCATGAACTACAGAAGGAACTGGCATCCAACCTAAGTACCAAGTTCAATCATAGCCTCACGTCAGGTTTTGTGCCTACTGAATGGTGCACAGCAATGGTTATCCCACTCCACAAAGGGGGTGCCAGTTCAGACCCTGGGGAACTATTGCCCCATTAGCCTGATGAGCCTGGTCTGCAAGGCCATGAAATGTATCATCTTGGAGCTTATAAACAATGACATAGGTAACCTCCAAACTCTGTACCCGACTCAGTTTGGGCTTGTAAAATGTAGGTCATTTCTCCTAAACCTGACTGACTTCTTTGAAGCAGTCACCAAAGCTGAGGACGAGGGTACAGTGGTGCACACAGCCTATCCTGACCTCGCCAAGGCTTTCAACACCATCTCCCATTCTGGAATTATAGATAAACTCACTAGAATGGGCATAAAACCCTATGTCATAAGATGGGTGGCCAACTGGCTCACTGACAGAACCCACACAGTGAAAGTAGCCGACTTCAAATCCAGCTTCAGACCAGTGACAAGTGGAGTACCGCAGGGGTCAGTCCTGGGTACTCTCCTGTTTGGCATCTACTTCTCAGAAGTCCAGGCTAATACAGCAGGTCTTTGGCTAATGAGCTTCACAGATGACCGCAAACTAGGTGCTGTAATAGAATCACCTAATGATGTGGGCATTCTACAAAGGGGCATCACTGAGACTGATGATTAGTGTCAAAGTCATGGCCTCAAGCTCAATGCCAATACGTGCATTGTCATACCCTTTGAGAAAAACACTGTACCCATGAACTACCACATAAGGCAGTAGCCTACTAAACACAGAAAGTGTGATAAGAGACCTTGAGACACAGCTGGACAGTAGTCTCTCCTTTGATAATCGCATTGCCACAGTAGTCAGAAAATCCTTCTATCTGGCACACCACATCACAAAGGGGTTCACCTCCAGAAAAAAAGAGGTCATTGTTCCTCTCTACTCATCCCTCATCAGACCCGTTATAGAGTACAATGCCCTGTTTGGCATGTACTCCACAAGACATCTACAACAACTAGAAAGACCACAGAAATACCTCACTAAGAGGATTACTGGCCTCAAACAGATGCCATACGCAGACCATCTCAAAAAACTCCAGCTCTACTCCATCGCTTATCTTCTACTCATTGGCGACCTCTGCCTAACATACAAAGCCATGTCAAACCCAGATCAGTTGGACATGCTACACTTAAACCCTAATCCCTCCAAGCTACATGCTACAGGGACCTTAACCTTACACCACAATAAAGAGAACATGCTGGAGTGGTAGATTCCTGACACAGACACTTCTCATGCTCTGGAACAGACTACCCATTCATGTCAAGCAAAGCTCCTTATTAGCCCTCTTTAAGAAAAATCTCGACAATTGGATGGGAAATAGGAAATTCACCCTGGGGATCACTTCTGTGGCTCTGCTAGACAGAGGCACAGGAAAATAACTTTCTTGGGTGACAAAAGCCAGGAAACATTTTGGGCTAGGCTTATATAGGCCCCAGGGCTGATAGCCTAGTACCTACCTATGAACCTATGAACAGACTGGACTGTGGGCCATGACTGTGGGTGGACAGATGTCACACATGCTAGGAATGTAACAGATAGAGCTACTAAGCCATTATTATGGCAGGTGAATTTGCAAGACATATGTGCATGCATACAGTGTGTTACATAGGATTGGCATGAACATGTGTGTTCGGATGGGTATGATGTATGACACTGACCTGTCTGTCATGATTTTGTAACCTCAAGCTGCACTGACTCGCCAGTACTTCAGCACACAGAATAGGTTTTATGACAGCCATGCCATAAGTAGATGGCACAACTGTGGAATTCTGCGGCAGTCTGTGCAGTTGTCAGCTCTACCTGATATCGTAGGCCTCCCATACATCCATCAACATGTATTTGGCTGTGTACTGGTTCAGTGTCTGCATCACAGGCCCAAGTATGCTGTCATTTATCCAATTATATGTAGAAGTAGTGTGTCACTGGCAATCAGGATATCTTTGTAAAAACAGCAATTTTTCTTTCCAGCTGAATGACCAAGTGGGCAAATGCACTATGCTATAGTTAACAGGGTGCTGGGTTTGATACTTGTTAGTGGTGAATATGTTTGCTGATGTGACATCAGTGTAATGCATTATATATTTGTAGAAACAGAAGTTGAATTGGCCTGGTGGACTAATGCACTATGCTGTAGCCGATATGGTCCTGGGTTCAATTCTTGGCAGGGGTGTATATTTTTGCTGGTGTGACATCAGTGTAATGCATGATATATTTATAGAAACACCAGTTATTCTCCAGAGCAAAGTTGGCCTAGTGGGCCTAGTGGGTAGTTCAGAGGGCCCTGGGTTTGAAATGTGTTAGGGATGATTATTTTATTGATGTGCATAACAGTGTCAGAATCAGATAAGGTGATTAAAGCAGTTTTAAGTGGGTTTGCATGAGTTTGCATGACACGGCCCAAAGCGGCACACTGCTTAGTCCTGTGTAAACTCATGCTACTTCTGAAAAAAAAAAAGAAAAAAGGGGTGATAGGAAAGTGGTGAAATGGGGGAAAGCAGGGTGAAAAACAATATGAAAGGCAGGTAGGGATGTGCAAGACAGGTGTAGGAATGAACCATAGCACTCCATTTCTTGTACAGCAACAGCTGCGCATGTTGTGGACAATTTGGAATTTGGAACCTCACATTCTACAGGGAGGAATGTGGGCAACATAAGTTTGTTGATTAATTGCTGGGATGATTGACTGATGGCAGCGTACGTGGTGGTGAAATGGAGAGCTATGTATGGGTGATATTTTTTTTGCGGGACAGATGCCCTTTTTTTAAGGAGAGAGTAGAATGTTGGGGAAGAGTTGTAGGTATGTTTGAGGAGGTACGTTGTGTAGGAGAGGTTTCATTTACAGACAGACAAGACAGACAAAACAGTGGACAGGGGTGATGTATGACATATGAGGGAGTAAACACCCTGGACAGGGAGGGTGTTTGGGAATCGGAGGACCAAGTGCCCCAGATGGCAACAGTGGGACTGAACTCCCCACCCATGGGCAGTCACCACTGCTCCTTCATGGTCCTGAAGGTGGCTGTGCTGGGGGCTGGGCACTAGGGCCAACCTGCCCTTCCAGGCATGCCAGCCTGCCCTTGATCTGGTGCAGTCAATTATCCAAATCATGCTGGATAACTCTGTGCACCATGTCTGTAAATTATGGACAGGTGACCAGTCCCTCTCCATGCCCGTGCCTGGGGGGGGGGGGACAGGCTCCATTCCCTAAGGCAGTTCCACCTATGGGTGGTGTTAGACCAGTGGAGGGGGCAGCTCCAGGTTGGGTCCCAGATGTGCTGGGACCCTGTGCCATGGCCAGATGAGGTGGGATAGGCAGATCCACTGGAACCACTCTACCCAATCTTGCTATGGTGCTGAGGTTTGTCAAAGTGTATTGGTTAGTCATTAACAAAACATTTCAATGTTAGTTAAAAATACATGCATGGGTGTTCCAATGAATCCAGAACAATAGAATTGCATAGCATACAGAACACAGGCATGAATAGAATAATAGTCATTATTGTAACAGCATGCCAGTAACAGTTATGGCAAAAGGCCAACAACATTGGTATTTTAACAAGGTGTGTTAGTATGCAACCATTGTAATATATAACCAATAATACAACACAAGGCCCAACATTAGGTTTTGAGAACAACATATGTGAAAATGGAACCATACCCGTAGTATAAGAATAATAATTTGTGATGCAGATAAGGGGTGGGGGGAGAGAAATACATTCCATTACCAACTGTATAGGCTATATTTTTCATAACAGTACTGCTCAGAAATCTACAGGACTGCCTTACATACTTCTCAAGCTATCCAGATGGGATGATATGGGCCAAGCTGTAACACCTACAGGTACATATCTACAGGGGGCTATTACATATCAGGGGAACATGTATGACTTCCAAGGTGTACTCTGCACTGATGTTGTGTGAGTGTGCTGCTGGCATACTTCAACTGGGTTTACATCTGTGTCCAAGGCTTTATAGGTTCATAGCTTCATAGGTTCATACTAAGCTATCTGCCCTAGAGCATTTATAAGCCTAGCCAGAATGTGTTTGCCTTTCGCCACCCATTTTAAATTTATTTTGCTATGCCCTTTTTCGAGGTTAGTATACTGTGCCTCTGTCTAACAGTGGCACAGAAGTGATACCCAGGGTAAACCTACGATCTCCCATCCACTCATCAAGATTCCTCTTGAAGAGAGTCAATGAGGGACTCTGCCTAACCTGGACTGGGATTTTATTCCAGAGTGAAGGGAGCCTCTGGGTTATGAATCTGTCCCTCCAGCATGTCCTATTTATTTCAGTGCTGAGGTTCAAGTCCCTCAAGCGCGTAGCTCGATGGAATTTCGATTTTCTGAGGTGCAGCATGTCCATTAATTCTGGGTTGGACATGGCTTCATACATCAGGCACAGATCGCCTCTGAACAGGCGGTATGCCACTGAGTACAGCTGGAGTTTCTTTAACCGGGCAGCATATGGCATCTGTTTGAGCCCTTTGATCCTCTTGGTGAGGTACTTTTGGGGTCTTTCCAGTTGCTGCAGGTGTCTGGTAAGGTACATCCCAAAAGGGGATTTGTACTCAATTATGGGCCTGATGAGGGATGAGTAAAGAAGCACGATGACCTCCCCTGATCTAGATGTGAATCCCTTCATGATTAGGTGGGCTATATAAAATGTTTTTCTAACCACTTTGGCCACATGGTTGTCAAATGAGAGATTGCTATCAACTTGGGTCCCCAGGTCCCTAATTACTTCTTCTGTACTTAATGGATTACCACCTATGTGGTAATTTGTGGGCACTTTGTTTTTGCCAAAGGGGATGACTATACACTTTTTGGCATTTAGCTTGAGGCCATGGCTCTGGCACCAGTTGTCTGTTTCTATGAGGCCCTTTTGGAGGATGCTTGTGTCGGCTGGAGAGTCGATTATGGCACCCAGTTTGCAGTCATCTGCAAACTTGGTCAGCCACAGTCCTTCTGTGTTGGCCTGTACCTCAGAGAAATATATATCGAACAAGAGAGGTCCCAGGACTGAGCCTTGTGGGACACCACTTGTAACTGGTTTGGAGTCTGACATGCCTCCAGCAATTCTAACAATGTGGCTTCTGTCCTTGAGCCAGTTTGCAATCCATCTAGTGACATAGGGGTTTATATTTAAGCTGGTGAGATTATCTATAATGCCCGAGTGGTGTATTGTATCGAAGGCTTTTGCGAGGTCCAGGTAGGCTGTGTGGACCACCTTCCCCTCATCAATGGCCTTGGTGACTGTTTCAAAGAAATCAACCAGGTTTAAGAGGCAGGATCTGCCCTTAACAAAGCCGAACTGGGTAGGATCCAGTGTCTGTAGGTCCCCAATATCTTTATTTATGAGGTCCATGATGATCTTTCCATAGCTTTGCAGACCAAGCTAGTCAGGCTTATGGGGCGATAGTTTCCAGGATCCGTTGAGGCACCACCTTTATGGAGAGGGACCACTGTTGCTGTACGCCACTCTTTGGGCACATATCCTGTAGTAAGGCTGAGATTGAACAGTAGTTTTATGTTTGGGTTTAGCTCTTCTTGGAGTTCATGTAGGATGCAGCCCGGGACACCGTCTGGTCCCATTGATGCTGTGTTTTTGCTTTGGAGAGGGCGGCTCTTACCTGAGCATCTGAGATGTCAGGGGGCAGCACTCTGCTGGGATAGATATTTGCCCTTTTGGCGTGGGGGGGAGAAGTTTGCACTGAACCTGTCAGCTAGGATGTTGGCAATGTCTGTGGGTTCAGTGTATTTTTTGTCATTTTGGACTAATTCTGAGCATATCTGGGAATTACCACCCAGGTTCCTAACATAACTAAAGAAAGCCTTGTGATTATCCTTAGTGTCCTGTGCAATTTTTCTCTCGAAGCTGGCCTTAGACAATTTTATGAGTGCCCGTAGTTTTTTGCTAATACTGATCAGTGATGCCTTCCCTTTTTGGGATTTTGCTCTATCATTTAGTAGCTTCCTCCTTCTATTGTATAGTTTGTTTATGGCTGGGATCCACCAGACAGGACGTCTGCCTTTGGAGGATTGGGTCTTGGTTTTATTTGGGATCGCATGATCCATGCATTCCTGAAGGTGTTCATAGAATGCATTTATAAAGGATTCTGCTGTCTGGGCCATATTTTCCACAGGCCCGGGGGCTTTGAAGGATTCCACCTCGGTTTTGAGGAGTGTGAAATTTGCTTTAGAAAAGTTTTTCACTGTGGTTTTCTGGGCAGGGGGTGGGGTCGGGATGTGAATATCCAGTGAGATTAGTTTATGGTCTGATCTTACCAGTGAGGGATACACTTCTGGTCTGGAACATAGAGTCCCCATGTTGGTGATGATCAGGTCCAGTATGTTTTCCCCTCTTGTGGGAGTGGTAACAAGTTGTTCCATAGCATTCGAGTTTATAAATTCTAGGAACCTTTGGGCTAGGGTGTTGGAGCTAGAGTAATGCTCCCAGTCTATGTTTGGGTAGTTGAAGTCGCACAATATAATGATGTTTGGAGAGACCTTCATATTTTCCAGTGTTCTCAGAAAGGCCGAGTGGGGTTCCTGGGTTTGGGAGGGTGATCTGTAGCAGGCTATAAACTGGAAGGCAGTTTTACCCACTGTTAGTTGCACATGGATAGTCTCTGATGCTTCATGCTTTGCCACCAACCTGGAGGTGTGGGTATCTTTGATGAATATCGATACTCCCCCTCCTTTTGTGGTTCGGTCCAAGTTTTGGGGCCGAAAAGCATGGTATCAGGTATAACCTGGTAGTGCTGGGGTGCTCTCGGGAGCCTTGAAACAGGTTTCTGTTACTGCACAGATATCGATGTTCTCCATGCTAACGAGAGTTTCGAGTGCGTGCATCTTGAGGTTTAGACTTCTGGCTTTGAGTAGCATTACTCTTAGTTTCTTATCCCTTGTGATACCTCTGGAGGTGGGTTTGTCTTTTGAGCCTTGCCTAAAAAAGGCACTATGGGGGTAGCAAGAGCCTTTGCCAATATCCGAAAGCCCAGGGGTGACAGGTGCAAGCCATCCCTAGCGAAGCATCGTGGCTTGTCGAGCATATCATCCCAAGCTGACAGGCATTGGATCCCCTTTGAATGACACCAGTACTTAAGCCAACTGTTGAAATTGATCATCTTGTCTTCATATTGTGGCATAATTCTTGGTGAGGGTAAGATGCTACTCAAGGTCAGGGTCATACCGGCCTGGGCTACATGCTCAGAGAGCTCCTTTATGTCTCTTTTCATGTAGTCCAGGGAGGTACATCTCAGGTCGTTCACACCAGCATGGACAATGACTGAGTCATATTTGTACTTGCCTTGGAGTGACCTGAGTGCTTGCGTTATGTGGCTGATCCTAGCACCCGACAGGTTGCTCACAGTGACCCTCTCCTTGTTCAGCCTGGTGAGTGGGACGTCAGTGTGCCTGATGATAGAGTCACCTATTACAAGTGTATCAGTTGTGTTGTTTAGTCTTAAGGGCTGTGACTGTTTGGCACACTGGCTTTGTGAGATATGTGTTGCACGTTTTTTGTTTTGGGGTAGCGGTTGCTTGGGTGTCTGCTTTGGAGGTCTCTGCTGCTTAGGCAGATCTTTATTTAGAGCCTCCGAGTATGTTTTTGTGTGGTTATGTGTTTGGTTTGCTGTCGTGGTAGGTCTATGTGAGACTGGAATTGTAGTGAGTGTGGTTTCCTTCTCCTCCTGACTGGTTATGCCAGTACTGAGTTGAGAGAGCTTAGGCTCCAGTTTGGCTATATGGTTGCATCTCTCACATGTGTTGGAATTTGTTGGGAGGAGGAGAGGGTTGTCTGTGTACATGAGGCAGTTGTAACATTGCCTCAAGATTCCCAGATTCACCAGCTGGACCGGAGAGGAGATTGACAACTGACCTTTGGACATGCTAGAATAATATTGGGAATTCCTTAATAATTGAAAACAAGGGCCAGTGGAGAGTTAGGGTGTAGTGCTTTTAATTTTTAGTGCTGACTTATATAATTGCTTTAGCGCGCAAGTGCCAGGTAACTTAAGTGCAATGTGTTACAGGTAACTTAAATGGAAAAATGACAAACAGTAACCTTCTTTCAAGTGAAACAAGGAAATAAGTACAGTAAGCAATGCAGATATCACTAGTGATCCACAGAAGTGCTGAGAAGCTGCTTATTAGGTGGAATTAGCGTTCCAGGGAAATAACAAGCAAACAAACAAGAAGCATATAAACAAAGCTAGATTCAGCAGGCCTGGATCTAGTCTATGCTACAGCAAACAAGGTGTACCAATTTCAGTAAGATACAGTTCAAATATTCAGGCACTATAAACCTTTAACCAGAAATTCCCAGCTCAGAAGGGCAGAGTCCAGCCTCTTCTCCCACAAGAGTGCAGACCACGAACCTTCTTAATGTAAAATAACTGGCCTGAAGCCCAAGTGCCTAAACCAGAACTAATACACTTTAAGAATAACAGACACTGGGCTCTCAATCAGCAGTTCCCAACTTAGAAGGATGTAAGCTACCTGTTCTGCCACTACAGTGCAGACCACAAACCCTCTCAGTGCAAAACAACTGATCCGAAGCCCAAGTGTTTAAACCAAAAGGCTTAGAATGAGTTACACCAAGCAGTAATAAATACACTTGAGTACTTTTAAGATGATGCAAAAGTAAAATAAAGTAGGTAGAAACACAAGTACAGTAAAAGCAGATGATTTTTTTTTTTTCTGAACAAGTGCTGAGATCAAAGAAACAGATTTGAGTGCTGAAACTAGAAAACTGGCTAGTTATAAGAAGAAAAAAAAACTAAGCTTGAAGGCTTCCCTCCAACACATAAGGGCTTGGGGGCACAGAAGCCTACAAATAGTCTATACCACTTAACAGGAAAGGCAGGAAACAAACTTAATTTTTTTTTTTGTTTCCCAGAAGCTCTCTTTGTACACAGTAGGAGTGCCTGAAATCAGAATATGATCTCACTGCACTCAGTTGAGTGAGCAAATGAGATGGGCCCAGAAGGAGTATCCAAACACAAATTTACAAGAGGGGCGGGCAGTTTCAAGGCCACTAAGATTAACACCAAAACAAAAACAGGGAGTGTGGGTGGGACTAACTGAAGAGCAGAGTCAAAACTTCCAGTTCAGTTAATATTCCTGCAACACACAGTTAAAATCAATTTAAATACTGTATTTTTTTGGAAAAAAAAAGTTCAGATAAAGGTACTTAAATTCTCTTATACGTCCAGTTGAATGCAGCAAGTTCTTAGCCGGCCAAAGCTGAGGTTTTTAAGCAGAAAATATTTCACACTGTATCACTTAAATAGGCAAGGACAGGAAATCAAAGAATGTGGCTACCCCCATTTGGCAGCAGTAATCACTATCCATAACAGTGTGACACTTGAGAGACATGTAGTGTGCACAGTACAGAAAGTTTACACTTATCCTGCCATCATTGGCAGGCATGGCATTAGCTATCAGCAGACATTCACAGATGCACCAGGCATACAGCTGTACCAACAATAGACCATTTAATTTGTCTTATTAACTTGGAATAGTACTGTACTTCATGTTATTTTATTTAATGGAGTCTTATCACCTTGCTGAGAAATGCTCTTTATACACTAGTACATCTGGGCACAGACATTAGTATACCCTTCTGCTACTACATACATTTATTTACTTGTAAGTCCTGTGGGGAGAATATCTGTTAACAATACATAACTGTTTCTATAAATAATGAGTACTGTTTGTCTGTTACTATAAATATATCTTAGTACCTGTCCCTGGATTCAAACCCCGGTCTGTGTGTGGCAAAATGAACAACATATATATTGCTTATCACACTGAACTACTGGGCCACTGCTGTGGGTTGACTGAGTGATATGTACCTAAAGCTCACCTGGTGGCAAAGTCTGACCTGGTAATATAGGTAGAGTGTCACACAAGACTGCAGTGACAGTTGAACATACATGCATGAGATTCATGCATGACAGAGATAGTAGGTGAACTGTGTATTAATACTTGGAATGCAGGTGTACATAATTAACCCCCTAGTGGATGGGAATATGTGTGATCTGTACAGACCATATCGGGGTGCTGGGTTGTCTACCTGACCCATATACAATAGTAGATGCTATATTTGCAGTCTACAGCTATTACAGTTTCATACTTGCCTGCATCAGCGTACCTACGTTCAGGGATGCATATAGCTGAAATGCAAAGGTTAACACAAGACAATCCTGGGAGAAACACAGTATAATACCTTAGATAGTACTATGCTATGTACATATCTTAGTTCAGAACAAATATCACATTGTATTATATCTTGTAGTACAGCTCCACATCTACACTTTAGCATAACAGTTCCTTATTGGCCAACCTTTGGTTACTTCATGGTGTTTATGCACATGTTTACTTCACAGCACCTGTAATATTCGATTTCTTGAACAACAGCCCAGAATACGCACAAAAATTGGCAGAACACAGATTTATTGAGGGTGACATGACGCAGTGATTGGTATACATCTGACAATCTTTATTGTTCTACACTATAAATAGTGCAGGCATTGGAAGACACAATCTATGCAGTACTACCTTTATTTCTTCACAATTCTGACTGCAGTTGTACTGTATTTCCTGTAGATTAGGAATGCAGTTAATTTATTCCCTTCACATTTTCAATGCTGGTGTACTTTATTACCAGACCATGTATTATTAATACAGTATACACATGTTATTCCCAAACATTATTAATGTAGTATTGACTTTCTTTCTGTAACATTAGCGTTTTTCATGCTTTCATCTGTATTGAACTGTACCTAGCAATACTCACTTACATCAGTCCAGGTCTATGAACACATTCATTGCAGTACACTTACAATAGAATATACCTACTGGCAGTTACTACTGTATTCTTTCTTAATTAGATTACTATATATTCCAAGATATATCTCTACTTACCACACTCTCAGTGAATCCTGGCCAGGTGCTCTGTGAGCCCTCTCCTCTGCAGCTGTAGGGGGAAAACACACCATTATGCATACCTGTCTATCAGATATCCATACTAGAATTTGGTAAATCAATGGTTCCTATTCTTAGAATCTTCTGAGACATTGTGGTCCAAGCATCTTGGATCCATTGGGCCAAGAACCCTACCTTCCTATGCTTCAGGTCATCATAATGATGGCACACCTGCTCTCCAGTGTGGGGGTTGCCAGTTACAGTGGTGAGGTCATGTACCAGGCAGTTCCAGGCCTCTGCTTTGCATTCGGAGCCCTAGTACTGTCCCTGCAGCTGCCAGTCACCATGGTCTTTCACAAGAAGCCCAACCATGATCCTGGACTCCAAAATGCCCCAACATTGTGCCCAGAAGTGCACACCCTCTCCAACTCCAGCCATAGCTCCTGCAGTGATCAAACTCCAAAAGGTACTGGCTGTATTCCCGCATGTTCAGCTTAAATAAGGCTATTTCCCCACCTTTTGCCACCAGTGGGCCATTTTTAAAAATGCTCAGCTTCGCTTAGCACCCCGCAAACCCACTAAGATTAGCTGAGCAATGCTTATACCGGCAATGCTTAGCAATGCTTCACGGTGCACAAACCAGCTTAGCTAAGCTGAGGACTGCTTAAACTCAGATTGCTTAACAGTGCCCAAACCAGCTAAGCAGAGCTAAGTATTGCTAAAACAGGTCCTGTTTAAGCATTGCTTGGCTTGGCTTAGCAGTGCTTAGCTGAGCTTAGCTAAGGGGAAAACAGATTTTTAAATAAATAAAATATATATTGACATTAATTGCTCATTAATGATACATTATTATTATGTGTATGTATTCTACTGTACATGACCTAACCCTATGTATTTTAATTATGTTACCTTGGGGTGTGACTGTAATGTATTGGACATTTGTGCACAGCTGGGACTTTTCTCCTCATCTCTCCACTGAAAATGGGCTTCTGGACCAGCTGGACTAACCCAGTTAACAAATATCAATAACTATGTCAATTAAAAAAACATGTATAAATTAATGCTATCAGATGTAAAAAACTGAATGGTCTGTCTGGGTATTCAAACCGTGCACCTATTGCACACAAGGCGGAGACTCTAACCATTCAGCTAAAGTGAATGTGAATATTTCAGCTATACATTTCTATATAGCTTTCAGTTATGTTTAAGCACTGCTGAGCAACCCACCACGCAAACCCACTCAGCTATACTTAAAAGTGACCTTTTCCATTAAAATTAAAAGCATCTAGCTTCTATTTTTACATGTCTGGAACGTGTTCATTGCCAAGAGCGGCACCACACAAACACAAGAATATTTTTAAAAAACGAAAAGAAAAAAGGGAGAAAATGACATTTTCACATTTACATTTCAGTGCCATCAGGCAATTTGACAGTACAGGGGTTGTATTACTCATCTCCAGACATTGTAACACACCCCCTGCAAAAAAAAAAAAAAAAAAAAACACTTGGGAAGGGAGCACATTTAACATTTATGTTTCAGTGCCATCCGGCACTTTGACAGTACAGGGGGTGTGTTGCAGACACTGTAACACCCCCCCACAAAAAAGCCATTTAAACACATTTGACTTTTATATTTCAGTGCTGTCCAGAACTTTGAAAGTGTAGGGGGGTATTTTGTACATCTCCAAGCACTGTAACACACTCCTACAGTGATTTAGTAACCGTGTTACATGGTTCTCCCTCAGTAGTGTGCCTTCATTAATATGCAAGGTGCACTGCTGAGGGAGAGCTGCAGACATGGCCATGGTACACTCCATGTAGGCCTTGCAGTATTCCTGCACAGAGTTTATTAAATCTGAGGGAATAGTCTTTCTATAAATGTTAATGTATATTGTGCTGTGTACATGCACATAATTATATTTTTGCTAACTTTTCACAAATTGTCATTGTCTGTACAACCTAGACATATATTGTTCATTTCTGTTAATCTGACAAAAGCTATAACATAACAGAAAGAAATGCCTCTGAGCCCATCATTGAAACATGGTTTGAGACCAATAACACACCCTTCCTACCAAGATTTAATGAGTGTGTGTGTGTGTGTGTGTGTGTGTGTGTGTGTGTGTGTGTGTGTGTGTGTGTGTGTGTGTGTGTGTGTGTGTGTGTGGTGTGTGGTAATGATTAGTGAGCAGCAGTAAGGTTTCATGCCAGAAAAGAGCACTACAGATGCGATGCTTGCTCTGAGGGGGCTGATGGAGACA